>NC_134531.1:243471985-243621985 GCF_050624435.1 Tenrec ecaudatus
AGAGTTTCTGCCAGGGTGTGTGTGTGTGTGTGTATGTCAGTGTGCTAAAAAGGACACGAAATCAGAAGTCCTCCAGAGATTCTGCAAGGGTGTGTGTATGTGTGTGTGCGTGTGTAAAAAGACATGAATTCAAACCCACTCCAAAGATTCTACATGGGTGTGTATGTGTGTGAGTGTGTGTGTGTGGAAAAGGACTCGAATCAGAAGACATCCAGAGCATCTGCAAGGGTATGTGTGTTAGTGAGAGTGCGTGTATGTGTGTGTGTGTGTGTAAAAAGGACACGAAGTCAGAAGCCTTCTAGAGATTCTGAAAGTGTATGAATTTGAGAGAGAGAGAGAGTGTGTGTGTGTGTGTGTGTGTGTGTAAAAAGAAAACAAATCAGAAGCCCTCTAGGTATTCTGCAGGGGTGTGCGTGCGTGTGTATGTAAAGATACGAATTCAAGCGATACAGAGATTCTTTAGGGTTGTGTATGTGTGAGTGTGTAAAAAGGACAAGAAGCCATAAGCCCTCTAGAGATGCTTCCACACTGTTTGCGGGTGAGAGATTTTAAAAAGAACAAAGGTCAGAAGTTCTCCAGAGGTTCTGCCAGGTGTGTGTGTTTATGCCTGTGTGTCTAAAAAGGACACGAAATCAGAAGTCCTCCAGAGATTCTGCAACGGTGTGTTTATGTGTGTGTGCGTGTGTAAAAAGACATGCATTCAAACCCACCCCAAAGATTCTACATGAGTGTGATTGTGTATATGTGTGTGGAAAAAGTACACGAATCAGAAGACATCCAGAGGTTCTGCAAGGGTATGTGTGTAAATGTGCGTGTTTGTGTGTGTGTGTGGGTGTGTAAAAAGACATGAATTCAAACCCACTCCAAAGATTCTACATGGGTGTGTATGTGTGTGAGTGTGTGTGTGTGGAAAAGGACACGAATCAGAAGACATCCAGAGCTTCTGCAATGGTGTGTGTGTTAATGGGGGTGCGTGTATGTGTGTGTGTGTGTGTGTAAAAAGGACACAAAGTCAGAAGCATTCTAGAGATTCTGAAAGTGTATGAATTTGAGAGAGAGAGAGAGAGAGAGAGAGTTTGTGTGTGTGTGTGTGTGTGTGTGTGTGTGTGTGTGTGTGTAAAAAGAAAACAAAATCAGAAGCCCTCTAGGTATTCTGCAGGGGTGTGCGTGCGTGTGTTTGTAAAGATACGAATTCAAGCGATACAGAGATTCTTCCGGGGTGTGTATGTGTGAGTGTATAAAAAGGACAAGAAGACATAAGCCCTCAAGAGATTCTTCCACAGTGTTTGCGGGTGAGAGATTTTTAAAAGAACAAAGCTCAGAAGTTCTCCAGAGGTTCTGCCAGGTGTGTGTGTTTATGCCTGTGTGTCTAAAAAGGACACGAAATCAGAAGTCCTCTAGAGATTCTGCAAGGGAGTGTTTATGTGTGTGTGCGTGTGTAAAAAGGACATGAATTCAAACCCACACCAAAGATTCTACATGAGTGTGATTGTGTATTTGTGTGTGTTGAAAAAGTACACGAATCAGAAGACATCCAGAGGTTCTGCAAGGGTATGTGTGTGAATGTGAGTGTGTGTGTGTGTGTGTGTAAAAAGGACACGAAGTCAGAAGCTCTCTAGAGATTCTGAAAGGGTATGAATTAGAGAGTGTGTGTGTTAGTGTGTGTGTGTAAAAAGAAAACAAAATCATAAGTCCTCTAGTTATTCTGCAAGGGTGTGCGTGCGTGTGTGTGTGTGTGTGTGTGTGTGTAAAGACACAAATTCAAGTGATACAGAGATTCTTTAGGGGTGTGTAGTGTGAGTGCGTAAAAAGGACAAGAAGTCATAAGCCCTCTAGAGATTCTTCAACAGTGTATGCGGGTGAGAGATTTCATAAAGAACAAAGTTCAGAAGTTCTCCAGAGGTTCTGCCAGGGTGTGTGTGTGTGTGTATGCCAGTGTGCTAAAAAGGACACGAAATCAGAAGTCCTCCAGAGATTCAGCAAGGGTGTGTGGATGTGTTTGTGCGTGTGTAAAAAGGACATGAATTCAAACCCACTCCAAATATTCTACATGGGTGTGATTGTGTGTGTGTGTGGAAAAAGGACACAAATCAGAAGACATCCAGAGCTTCTGCAAGGGTATATGTGTGAATGTGAGTGTGTGTGTGTGTGTGTAAAAAGGACACGAAGTCAGAAGCCTTGCATATATAATGCAAGGATGTGTGTGTGTAAAAAAATTCTACGTCAGACGCCCTCCAGAGATTCTGCAAGAGAGTGAGTGTGTGGTGTGTGTGTTAAAAGAACACGAAGTCAGAAGCCCTCTAGAAATTCTGAAAGGGTATGAATTTGACAGTGTGTGTGTGTGTGTGTGTAAAAAGAAAACAAAATCAGAAGCCTCTAGTTTTTCTGCAAGGGTGTGTGTGTGTGTGTCTGTGTGTGTGTGTAAAAAGGACACGAAGTCAGAAGTCCTCTAGAGATTCTGTAAGGGTATGAATTTGAGTGTTTGTGTTTGTGTGTGTGTGTGTGTGTGTAAAGACAGGAATTCAAGCGATACAGAGATTCTTTATTGGTGTGTATGTGTGAGAGTGTAAAAAGGACAAGTAGTCATAAGCCCTCTAAGATTCTTCAATCGTGTGTGCGGGTGAGAGATTTTAAAAAGAACAAAGGTCAGAAGTTCTCCAGAGGTTCTGCCAGGGTGTGTGTGTGTGTGTATGCCAGTGTGCTAAAAAGGACACGAAATCAGAAGTCCTCCAGAGATTCTGCAAGGGTGTGTTTATGTGTGTGTGCGTGTGTAAAAAGGACATAAATTCAAACCCACCCCAAAGATTCTACATGAGTGTGATTGTGTATATGTGTGTGTGTGTGGAAAAAGTACACGAATTAGAAGACATCCAGAGGTTCTGCAAAGGTATGTGTGTAAATGTGAGTGTTTGTGTGTGTGTGTGTGTGTGTGTAAAAAGGACACGAAGTCAGAAGCCCTCTAGAGATTCTGAAAGGGTATGACTTTGAGAGTGTGTGTGTGTGTGTGTGTAAAAAGAAAACAAAATCAGAAGCCCTCTAATTATTCCGCAAGGGTGTGTGTGTGTCTGTGTGAGTGTTTGTGTAAAGACAGGAATTCAAGCGATACAGAGATTCTTTATGGGTGTGTATGTGTGAGTGTGTGAAAAGGACAAGAAGTCATAAGCATTCTAGAGATTCTTCAACGGTGTGTGCGGTGAGAGATTTAATAAAGAACAAAGTTCAGAAGTTCTCCAGAGGTTCTGCCAGGGTGTTTGTGTGTATGCCTGTGTGTCTAAAAAGCGTACGAAATCAGAAGATCTCCAGAGATTCTTCAAGGGTGTGTGTATGTGTGTGTGCGTGTAAAAAGGACATGAATTCAAACCCACTCCAAAGATTCCGCATCTGTGTGATTGTGTGTGTGTGTGTGTGTGTGTTCGGAAAAAAGACACGAATCAGAAGACATCCAGAGCTTCTGCAAGAGTATGTGTGTGAAAGTAAGTGTGTGTGTGTGTGTGTGTAAAAAGGACACGAAGTCAGAAGCCCTCTAGAGATTCTGTAAGGGTATGAATTTGAGTGTTTGTGTTTGTGTGTGTGTGTGTGTAAAGACAAAAATTCAAGCGATACAGAGATTCTTTTGGGGGTGTGTATATGTGAGTGTGTAAAAAGGAAAAGAAGTCATAAGCCCTCTAAAGATTCTTCAATCGCGTGTGCGGGTGAGAGATTTTAAAAAGAACAAAGGTCAGAAGTTCTCCAGAGGTTCTGCCAGGGTGTGTGTGTGTGTGTATGCCAGTGTGCTAAAAAGGACACGAAATCAGAAGTCCTCCAGAGATTCTGTAAGGGTGTGTGTATGTGTGTGTGCGTGTGTAAACAGACATGAATTCAAACCCACTCCAAAGATTCTACATGGTTGTGTATGTGTGTGAGTGTGTGTGTGTGGAAAAGGACACGGATCAGAAGACATCCAGAGCTTCTGCAAGAGTATGTTTGTTAATGAGAGTGTGTGTATGTGTATGTGTGTGTGTGTAAACAAGACACAAAGTCAGAAGCCTTCTAGAGATTCTGAAAGTGTATGAATTTGATAGAGAGAGAGAGAGAGAGTGTGTGTGTGTGTGTGTATGAAAAAAGAAAACAAAATCAGAAGCCCTCTAGGTATTCTGCAGAGGTGTGCGTGCGTGTATATGTAAAGATACGAATTCAAGCGATACAGAGATTCTTTAGGGTTGTGTATGTGTGAGTGTGTAAAAAGGAAAAGAAGTCATAAGCCCTCTAGAGATTCTTCCACAGTGTTTGCGGGTGAGAGATTTTAAAAAGAACAAAGTTCAGAAGTTCTTCAGAGGTTCTGCCTCGTGCGTGTGTGTATGCCTGTGTGTCTAAAAAGGATACGAAATCAGAAGTCCTCCAGAGATTCTTCAAGGGTGTGTGTATGTGTGTCTGCGTGTGTAAAAAGGACATGAATTCAAACCCACTCAAAAGATTCAACATGGGTGTGATTGTGTATATGTGTGTGTGTGTGGAAAAAGTACACGAATCAGAAGACATCCAGAGGTTCTGCAAGGGTATGTGTGTGAATGTGAGTGTTTGTGTGTGTGTGTGTGTGTAAAAAGGACACAAAGTCAGAAGCGCTCTAGAGATTCTGAAAGGGTATGACTTTGAGAGTGTGTGTGTGTGTGTGTGTGTAAAAAGAAAACAAAATCAGAAGCCCTCTAGTTATTCTGCAAGGGTGTGTGTATTTGTGTGTCTGTGTGTGTGTGTGTGTGTGTAAAGACAGGAATTCAAGCGATACAGAGATTCTTTATGGGTGTGTATGTGTGAGTGTGTAAAAAGGTCAAGAAGTCATAAGCCCTCTAGAGATTCTTCAACGGTGTGTGCGGTGAGAGATTTAATAAAGAACAAAGTTCAGAAGTTCTCCAGAGGTTCTGCCAGGGTGTTTGTGTGTATGCCTGTGTGTTTAAAAAGGATACGAAATCAGAAGTCCTCCAGAGATTCTTCAAGGGTGTGTGTATGTGTGTGTGCGTGTGTAAAAGAACATGAATTCAAACCCACTCCAAAGATTCTACATGGGTGTGATTGTGTGTGTGTGTGGAAAAAGGACACGAATCAGAAGACATCCAGAGCTTCTGCAAGGGTATGTGTGTGAATGTGAATTTGTGTGTGTGTGTAAAAAGGACACGAAATCAGAAGCACTGCAGATATTATGCAACGATGTGTGTGTGTAAAAAAAAAAATACGTCAGAAGCCCTCCAGGATTCTGCAAGAGTGTGAGTGTGTGTTAAAAGGACACGACGTCAGATGCCTTCAATAGGTTCTGCAAGGGTGTGTGTATGTGTGTGTGTGTGTGTGTAAAAAGGACATGAATTCAAACCCACTCCAAAGATTCCGCATCTCTGTGATTTTGTGTGTTTGTGTGTGTGTGTGTGTGTGCGGAAAAAAGACACGAATCAGAAGACATCCAGAGCTTCTGCAAGGGTATGTGTGTCAATGTAAGTGTGTGTGTGTGTGTGTGTGTGTGTGTGTGTGTGTGTGAAAAGGACCCGAAGTCAGAAGCCCTCTAGAGATTATGTAAGGGTATGAATTTGAGTGTTTGTGTTTGTGTGTGTGTGTGTGTAAAGACAAAAATTCAAGCGATACAGAGATTCTTTTGGGGGTGTGTATATGTGAGTGTGTAAAAAGGACAAGAAGTCATAAGCCCTCTAAAGATTCTTCAATCGCGTGTGCGGGTGAGAGATTTTAAAAAGAACAAAGGTCAGAAGTTCTCCAGAGGTTCTGCCAGGGTGTGTGTGTGTGTGTGTATGCCAGTGTGCTAAAAAGGACACGAAATCAGAAGTCCTCCAGAGATTCTGTAAGGGTGTGTGTATGTGTGTGTGCGTGTGTAAACAGACATGAATTCAAACCCACTCCAAAGATTCTACATGGGTGTGTATGTGTGTGAGTGTGTGTGTGTGGAAAAGGACACGGATCAGAAGACATCCAGAGCGTCTGCAAGGTTATGTTTGTTAATGAGAGTGCGTGTATGTGTATGTGTGTGTGTGTAAACAAGACACAAAGTCAGAAGCCTTCTAGAGATTCTGAAAGTGTATGAATTTGATAGAGAGAGAGAGAGAGTGTGTGTGTGTGTGTGTGTGTGTGTGTATGAAAAAAGAAAACAAAATCAGAAGCCCTCTAGGTATTCTGCAGGGGTGTGCGTGCGTGTATATGTAAAGTTACGAATTCAAGCGATACAGAGATTCTTTAGGTTTGTGTATGTGTGAGTGTGTAAAAAGGACAAGAAGTCATAAGCCCTCTAGAGATTCTTCCACAGTGTTTGCGGGTGAGAGATTTTAAAAAGAACAAAGTTCAGAAGTTCTTCAGAGGTTCTGCCTCGTGCGTGTGTGTATGCCTGTGTGTCTAAAAAGGATACGAAATCAGAAGTCCTCCAGAGATTCTTCAAGGGTGTGTGTATGTGTGTCTGCGTGTGTAAAAAGGACATGAATTCAAACCCACTCAAAAGATTCAACATGGGTGTGATTGTGTATATGTGTGTGTGTGTGGAAAAAGTACACGAATCAGAAGACATCCAGAGGTTCTGCAAGGGTATGTGTGTGAATGTGAGTGTTTGTGTGTGTGTGTGTGTGTGTAAAAAGGACACAAAGTCAGAAGCGCTCTAGAGATTCTGAAAGGGTATGACTTTGAGAGTGTGTGTGTGTGTGTGTGTAAAAAGAAAACAAAATCAGAAGCCCTCTAGTTATTCTGCAAGGGTGTGTGTGTATTTGTGTGTCTGTGTGTGTGTGTGTGTGTGTGTAAAGACAGGAATTCAAGCGATACAGAGATTCTTTATGGGTGTGTATGTGTGAGTGTGTAAAAAGGACAAGAAGTCATAAGCCCTCTAGAGATTCTTCAACGGTGTGTGCGGTGAGAGATTTAATAAAGAACAAAGTTCAGAAGTTCTCCAGAGGTTCTGCCAGGGTGTTTGTGTGTATGCCTGTGTGTTTAAAAAGGATACGAAATCAGAAGTCCTCCAGAGATTCTTCAAGGGTGTGTGTATGTGTGTGTGTGCGTGTGTAAAAAGAACATGAATTCAAACCCACTCCAAAGATTCTACATGGGTGTGATTGTGTGTGTGTGTGGAAAAAGGACACGAATCAGAAGACATCCAGAGCTTCTGCAAGGGTATGTGTGTGAATGTGAATGTGTGTGTGTGTGTAAAAAGGACACGAAATCAGAAGCACTGCAGATATTATGCAACGATGTGTGTGTGTAAAAAGAACAATACGTCAGAAGCCCTCCAGGATTCTGCAAGAGTGTGAGTGTGTGTTAAAAGGACACGACGTCAGATGCCTTCAAGAGGTTCTGCAAGGGTGTGTGTATGTGTGTGTGTGTGTGTGTAAAAAGGACATGAATTCAAACCCACTCCAAAGATTCCGCATCTCTGTTATTTTGTGTGTTTGTGTGTGTGTGTGTGTGTGTGTGCGGAAAAAAGACACGAATCAGAAGACATCCAGAGCTTCTGCAAGGGTATGTGTGTGAATGTAAGTGTGTGTGTGTGTGTGTGTGTGTGTAAAAAGGACACGAAGTCAGAAGCCCTCTAGAGATTCTGTAAGGGTATGAATTTGAGTGTCTGTGTTTGTGTGTGTGTGCGTGTAAAGACAAAAATTCAAGCGATACAGAGAATCTTTAGGGGTGTGTATGTGTGAGTGTGTAAAAAGGACAAGAAGTCATAAGCCCTCTAAAGATTCTTCAATCGCGTGTGCGGGTGAGAGATTTTAAAAAGAACAAAGGTCAGAAGTTCTCCAGAGGTTCTGCCAGGTTGTGTGTGTGTGTGTATGCCAGTGTGCTAAAAAGGACACGAAATCAGAAGTCCTCCAGAGATTCTGCAAGGGTGTGTGTATGTGTGTGTGCGTGTGTAAACAGACATGAATTCAAACCCACTCCAAAGATTATACATGGGTGTGTATGTGTGTGAGTGTGTGTGTGTGGAAAAGGACACGGATCAGAAGACATCCAGAGCTTCTGCAAGGGTATGTTTGTTAATGAGAGTGCGTGTATGTGTATGTGTGTGTGTGTAAACAAGACACAAAGTCAGAAGCCTTCTAGAGATTCTGAAAGTGTATGAATTTGATAGAGAGAGAGAGAGTGTGTGTGTGTGTGTGTGTGTGTATGAAAAAAGAAAACAAAATCAGAAGCCCTCTAGGTATTCTGCAGGGGTGTGCGTGCGTGTATATGTAAAGATACGAATTCAAGCGATACAGTGATTCTTTAGGGTTGTGTATGTGTGAGTGTGTAAAAAGGACAAGAAGTCATAAGCCCTCTAGAGATTCTTCCACAGTGTTTGCGGGTGAGAGATTTTAAAAAGAACAAAGTTCAGAAGTTCTTCAGAGGTTCTGCCAGGGTGTGTGTGTGTGTGTGTTTATGCCAGTGTGCTAAAAAGGACACGAAATCAGAAGTCCTCCAGGGATTCTGCAAGGGTGTGTGTATGTGTGTGTGCGTGTGTAAAAAGACATGAATTCAAACCCACTCCAAAGATTCTACATGGGTGTGTATGTGTGTGAGTGTGTGTGTGTGGAAAAGGACACGAATCAGAATACATCCAGAGCCTCTGCAAGGGTATGTGTGTTAATGAGAGTGCGTGTACGTGTGTGTGTGTTTGTGTGTGTAAAAAGGACACGAAATCAGAATCCTTCTAGAGATTCTGAAAGTGTATGAATTTGAGAGAGAGAGAGAGAGAGAGAGAGAGAGTGAGTGTGTGTGTGTGTGTAAAAAGGACACGAAGTCAGAAGCCCTCTAAAGATTCTGAAAGTGTATGAACTTGAGAGAAAGAGAGAGTGTGTGTGTGTGTGTGTAAAAAGGACACGAAGTCAGAAGCCCTCTAGAGATTCTGAAAGTGTATGAATTTGAGAGAGAGTGTGTGTGTGTGTGTGTGTAAAAAGGACACGAAGTCAGAAGCCCTCTAGAGATTCTGAAAGTGTATGAAATTGAGAGAGAGAGTGTGTGTGTGTGTGTGTGTGTGTGTGTGTGAAAAGAAAACAAAATCAGAAGCCCTCTAGGTATTCTGCAAGGGTGTGCGTGCCTGTGTGTGTAAAGACACGAATTCAAGCGATACAGAGATTCTTTAGGGGTGTGTATGTGTGAGTGTATAAAAAGGACAAGAAGCCATAAGCCCTCTAGAGATTCTTCCACAGTGTTTGCGGGTGAGAGATTTTAAAAAGAACAAAGGTCAGAAGTTCTCCAGAGGTTCTGCCAAGTGTGTGTGTTTATGCCTGTGTGCCTAAAAAGGACACGAAATCAGAAGTCCTCCAGAGATTCTGCAAGGGTGTGTTTATGTGTGTGTGCTTATCTAAAAAGTACATAAATGCAAACCCACCCCAAAGATTCTACATGAGTGTGATTGTGTATATGTGTGTGTGTGTGTGTGGAATAAGTACACGAATCAGAAGACATCCAGAGGTTCTGCAAAGGTATGTGTGTGAATCTGAGTGTTTGTGTGTGTGTGTGTGTAAAAAGGACACGAAGTCAGAAGCCCTCTAGAGATTCTGAAAGGGTATGACTTTGAGAGTGTGTGTGTGTAAAAAGAAAACAAAATCAGAAACCCTCTAATTATTCCGCAAGGGTGTGTGTGTGTCTGTGTGTGTGTTTGTGTAAAGACAGGAATTCAAGCGATACAGAGATTCTTTATGGGTGTGTATGTGTGAGTGTGTAAAAAGGACAAGAAGTCATAAGCATTCTAGAGATTCTTCAACGGTGTGTGCGGTGAGAGATTTAATAAAGAACAAAGTTCAGAAGTTCTCAAGAGGTTCTGCCAGGGTGTTTGTGTGTATCCTTGTGTGTCTCAAAAGGATACGAAATCAGAAGTCCTCCAGAGATTCTTCAAGGGTGAGTGTATGTGTGTGTGCGTGTGTAAAAATGACATGAATTCAAACCCACTCCAAAGATTCCGCATCTGTGTGATTGTGTGTGTGTGTGTGTGTGTGTGTGTGCGGAAAAAAGACACGAATCAGAAATCATCCAGAGCTTCTGCAAGTGTATGTGTGTGAATGTAAGTGTGTGTGTGTGTGTGTGTGTGTGTAAAAAGGACACGAAGTCAGAAGCCATCTAGAGCTTCTGTAAGGGTATGAATTTGAGTGTTTGTGTTTGTGTGTGAGTGTGTGTAAAGAAAAAAATTCAAGCGATACAGAGATTCTTTGGGGTGTGTAGTGTGAGTGTGTAAAAAGGACAAGAAGTCATAAGCCCTCTAAAGATTCTTCAATCGTGTGTGCGGATGAGAGATTTTAAAAAGAACAAAGGTCAGAAGTTCTCCAGAGGTTCTGCCAGGGTGTGTGTGTGTGTGTATGCCAGTGTGCTAAAAAGGACATGAAATCAGAAGTCCTCCAGAGATTCTGCAAGGGTGTGTGTATGTGTGTGTGCGTGTGTAAAAAGACATGAATTCAACCCCACTCCACAGATTCTACATGGGTGTGTATGTGTGTGAGTGTGTGTGTGTGGAAAAGGACACGAATCAGAAGACATCCAGAGCATCTGCAAGGGTATGTGTGTTAATGAGAGTGCGTGTATGTGTGTGTGTGTGTGTTAAAAGGACACGAAGTCAGAATCCTTCTAGAGATTCTGAAAGTGTATGAATTTGAGAGAGAGAGAGAGAGTGTGTGTGTGTGTGTGTGTGTGTGTGTAAAAAGAAAACAAATCAGAAGCCCTCTAGGTATTCTGCAGGGGTGTGCGTGCGTGTGTATGTAAAGATACAAATTCAAGCGATACAGAGATTCTTTAGAGTTGTGTATGTGTGAGTGTGTAAAAAGGACAAGGAGCCATAAGCCCTCTAGAGATTCTTCCACAGTGTTTGAGGTTGAGAGATTTTAAAAAGAACAAAGTTCAGAAGTTCTCCAGAGGTTCTGCCAGGTGTGTGTGTTTATGCCTGTGTGTCTAAAAAGGACACGAAATCAGAAGTCCTCTAGAGATTCTGCAAGGGTGTTTTTATGTGTGTGTGCGTGTGTAAAAAGACATGCATTCAAACCCACCCCAAAGATTCTACATGAATGTGATTGTGTATATGTGTGTGGAAAAAGTACACGAATCAGAAGACATCCAGAGGTTCTGCAAGGGTATGTGTGTGAATGTGAGTGTTTGTGTGTGTGTGTGTGTGTGTGTGTGTGTGTAAAAAGGACACAAAGTCAGAAGAACTCTAGAGATTCTGAAAGGGTATTACTTTGAGTGTGTGTGTGTGTGTGTGTGTGTGTGTAAAAAGAAAACAAAATCAGAAGCCCTCTAATTATTCTGCAAGGGTGTGTGTGTGTCTGTGTGTGTGTGTGTGTGTGTGTGTGTGTAAAGACAGGAATTCAAGCGATACAGAGTTTCTTTATGGTTGTGTATGTGTGAGTGTGTAAAAAGGACAAGAAGTCATAAGCCCTCTAGAGATTCTTCAACGGTGTGTGCAGTGAGAGATTTAATAAAGAACAAAGTTCAGAAGTTCTCCAGAGGTTCTGCCAGGGTGTTTCTGTGTATGCCTGTGTGTCTAAAAAGGATACGAAATCAGAAGTCCTCCAGAGATTCTTCAAGGGTGTGTGTTTGTGTGTGTGTGTAAAAAGGACATGAATTCAAACCCACTCCAAAGATTCTACATGGGTGTGATTGTGTGTGTGTGTGTGGAATAAAAGACACGAATCAGAAGACATCCAGAGCTTCTGCAATGGTGTGTGTGTGAATGTGAATGTGTGTGTGTGTAAAAAGGACACGAAATCAGAAGCACTGCAGATATTATGCAACGATGTGTGTGTGTAAAAAGAACACTACGTCAGAAGCCCTCCAGGATTCTACAAGAGTGTGAGTGTGTGTTAAAAGGACACGACGTCAGAAGCCTTTAAGACGTTCTGCAAGGGTGTGTGTAAGTGTGCGTGCGTGTGTAAAAAGGACATGAATTCAAACCCACTCAAATGATTCCGCATCTGTGTGATTGTGTGTGTGAGTGTGTGTGTGTGTGTGCGGAAAAAAGACACGAATCAGAAGACATCCAGAGCTTCTGCAAGGGTATGTGTGTGAATGTAAGTGTGTGTGTGTGTGTGTGTGTAAAAACGACACGAAGTCAGAAGGCCTCTAGAGATTCTGTAAGGGTATGAATTTGGGAGTTTGTGTTTGTGTGTGTGTGTTTGTAAAGACATGAATTCAAGCGATACAGAGATTCTTCCGGGGTGTGTATGTGTGAGTGTATAAAAAGGACAAGAAGCCATAAGCCCTCTAGAGATTCTTCCACAGTGTTTGCGGGTGAGAGATTTTTAAAGAACAAAGTTCAGAAGTTCTCCAGAGGTTCTGCCAGGTGTGTGTGTTTATGCCTGTGTGCCTAAAAAGGACACGAAATCAGAAGTCCTCCAGAGATTCTGCAAGGGTGTGTTTATGTGTGTGTGCGTGTGTAAAAAGGACATAAATTCAAATCCACTCCAAAGATTCCGCATCTGTGTGATTGTGTGTGTGTGTGTGTGTGTTGAAAAAGTTCATGAATCAGAAGACATCCAGAGGTACTGCAAGGGTATGTGTGTGAATGTAAGTGTTTGTGTGTGTGTGTGTGTGTGTGTGTGTAAAAAAGACACGAAGTCAGAAGCCCTCTAGAGATTCTGAAACGGTATGAATTAGAGAGTGTGTGTGTTAGTGTCTGTGTGTGTATAAAAACAAATCAAAGTCATAAGTCCTCTAGTTATTCTGCAAGGGTGTGCGTGCGTGTGTGTGTGTGTGTGTGTGTGTGTAAAGACACGAATTCAAGTGATACAGAGATTCTTTAGGGGTGTGTATGTGTGAGTGCGTAAAAAGGACATGAAGTCATAAGCCCCCTAGAGATTCTTCAACAGTGTGTGCGGGTGAGAGATTTCATTAAGAACAAAGTTCAGAAGATCTCCAGAGGTTCTGCCAGGGTGTATGTGTGTGTGCCTGTGTGTCTAAAAAGGACACGAAATCAGAAGTCCTCCAGAGATTCTGCAAGGGTGTGTGTATGTGTGTGTGCGTGTGTAAAAAGGACATGAATTCAAACCCACTCCAAATATTCTACATGGGTGTCATTGTGTGTGTGTGTGTGGAAAAAGGACACGAATCAGAAGACATCCAGAGCTTCTGCAAGGGTATGTGTGTGAATGTGAGTGTGTGTGTGTGTGTGTGTGTGTGTAAAAAGGACACGAAGTCAGAAGCCTTGCATATATAATGCAAGGATGTGTGTGTAAAAAGAACTCTACATCAGACGCCCTCCAGAGATTCTGCAATAGTGTGAGTGTGTGGTGTGCGTGTTAAAAGGACCCGACGTCAGAAGCCTTCCATAGATTGTGCAAGGGTGCCTCTATATGTGTGTGTATGTGTTTAATAAGGCAGGAAGTCAGAAGCCCTCTAGGTATTCTGCAAAGGTCTGCGTGTGTGTGTGTGTGTGTATAAAAAGGACAAGAAGTCAGAAACCTCCAGAGATTCTGCAAAGGTGTGTTTGTGTGTAGGTAAAAAGGACACGACGTTAGAAGCCCTCCAGAGATTCTCCAAGGGTGTGCTTGTGTGTGGGTGTGTATGTAAAAATGACACGAACGAGAAGCCCACCAGAGATTCTTAAATGGTATCAGTGTGAGTGTGTTGTGTAAAAAGGACACGAAGTCAGAAGCCCTCTACATATTCTGTAAGGGTATGAATTTGAGTGTTTTTGTGTGTGTGTGTGTGTGTGTGTGAGTGTGTGTAAAGACACGAATTCAAGCGATACAGAGATTCTTTAGGGTTGTGTATGTGTGAGTGTGTAAGAAGGGCAAGAAGTCATAAGCCCTCTAAAGATTCTTCAATCGTGTGTGCGGATGAGAGATTTTAAAAAGAACAAAGGTCAGAAGTTCTCCAGAGGTTCTGCCAGGGTGTGTGTGTGTGTGTGTGTGTGTGTGTGTGTGTGTGTGTATGCCAGTGTGCTAAAAAGGACATGAAATCAGAAGTCCTCCAGAGATTTTGCAAGGGTGTGTGTATGTGTGTGTGCGTGTGTAAAAAGACATGAATTCAAACCCACTCCAAAGATTCTACATGGGTGTGTATGTGAATGAGTGTATGTGTGTAGAAAAGGACACGAATCAGAAGACATCCAGAGTTTCTGCAAGGGTATGTGTGTGAATGTGAATGTGTCTGTGTGTGTAAAAAGGACACGAAATCAGAAGCACTGCAGATATTATGCAACGATGTGTGTGTGTAAAAAGAACACTACGTCAGAAGCTCTCCAGGATTCTGCAAGAGTGTGAGTGTGTGTTAAAAGGACACGACGTCAGAAGTCTTCAAGAGGTTCTGCAAGGTTGTGTGTATGTGTGTGTGCGTGTGTAAAAAGGACATGAATTCAAACCCACTCCAAAGATTCCACATCTGTGTGATTGTGTGTGTGTGTGTGTGTGGAAAAAAGACACGAATCAGAAAACATCCAGAGCTTCTGCAAGGGTATGTATGAATGTAAGTGTGTGTGTGTGTGTGTGTGTAAAAACGACACGAAGACAGAAGCCCTCTAGAGATTCTGTAAGGGTATGAATTTGAGTGTTTGTGTTTGTGTGTGTGTGTGTAAAGAAACGAATTCAAGCAATACAGAGATTCTTTAGGGGTGCGTATGTGTGAGTGTGTAAAAAGTACAAGAAGTCATAAGCCCTCTAAAGATTCTTCAATCGTGTGTGTGGGTGAGAGATTTTAAAAAGAACAAAGGTCAGAAGTTCTACATAGGTTCTGCAAGGGTGTTTGTGTGTGTGTGTGTATGCCAGTGTGCTAAAAAGGACACGAAATCAGAAGTCCTCCAGAGATTCTGCAAGGGTGTGTGTATGTGTGTGTGCGTGTGTAAAAAGACATGAATTCAAACCCACCCCAAAGATTCTACATGAGTGTGATTGTGTGTGAGTGTGTGTGTGTGGAAAAGGACACGAATCAGAAGACATCCAGAGCCTCTGCAAGGGTATGTGTGTTAATGAGAGTGCGTGTATGTGTGTTTGTGTGTGTAAAAAGGACACGAAGTCAGAATCCTTCTAGAGATTGTGAAAGTGTATGAATTTGAGAGAGAGAGAGAGAGAGTGTGTGTGTGTGTGTGTGTGTGTGTGTGTGTAAAAAGACACGAAGTCAGAAGCCCTCTAGAGATTCTGAAAGTGTATGAATTTGAGAGAGAAAGAGAGTGTGTGTGTGTGTGTGTGAAAAAAAAAAACAAAATCAGAAGCCCTCAAGGTATTCTGCAAGGGTGTGCGTGCGTGTGTGTGTGTAAAGACACGAATTCAAGCGATACCGAGATTCTTTAGGGGTGTGAATGTGTGAGTGTATAAAAAGGACAAGAAGCCATAAGCCCTCTAGAGATTCTTCCACAGTGTTTGCGGGTGAGAGATTTTTAAAGACAAAAATTCAAGCGATACAGATATTCTTTAGGGGTGTGTATGTGTGAGTGTGTAAAAAGGACAGGAAGTCATAAGCCCTCTAAAGATTCTTCAATCGTGTGTGCGGGTGAGAGATTTTAAAAAGAACAAAGGTCAGAAGTTCCCCAGAGGTTCTGCCAGGGTGTGTGTGTGTGTGTATGCCAGTGTGCTAAAAAGGACACGAAATCAGATGTCCTCCAGAGATTCTGCAAGGGTGTGTGTATGTGTGTGTGCGTGTGTAAAAAGACATGAATTCAAACCCACTCCAAAGATTCTACATGGGTGTGTATGTGTGTGAGTGTGTGTGTGTGTATAGGAGACGAATCAGAAGACATCCAGAGCTTCTGCTAGGGTATGTGTGTTAATGAGAATGCGTGTATATGTGTGTGCGTGTGTGTGTGTAAAAAGGACACGAAGTCAGAAGCCTTCTAGAGATTCTGAAAGTGTATGAATTTGAGAGAGAGAGAGAGAGAGTGTGTGTGTGTGTGTGTAAAAAGAAAACAAAATAAGAAGCCCTCTAGGTATTCTGCAGGGGTGTGCGTGCGTGTGTATGTAAAGATACGAATTCAAGCGATACAGAGATTCTTTAGGGTTGTGTATGTGTGAGTGTGTAAAAAGGACCAGAAGCCATAAGCCCTCAAGAGATTCTTCCACAGTGTTTGCAGGTGAGAGATTTTAAAAAGAACAAAGTTCAGAAGTTCTCCAGAGGTTCTGCCAGGTGTGTGTGTTTATGCCTGTGTGTCTAAAAAGGACACGAAATCAGAAGTCCTCTAGAGATTCTGCAAGGGTGTGTTTATGTGTGTGTGCGTGTGTAAAAAGACATGAATTCAAACCCACCCCAAAGATTCTACATGAGTGTGATTGTGTATATGTGTGTGTGTGGAAAAAGTACACGAATCAGAAGACATCCAGAGGTTCTGCAAGGGTATGTGTGTGAATGTGCGTGTTTGTGTGTGTGTGTGGGTGTGTGTAAAAAGGACACAAAGTCAGAAGCACTCTAGAGATTCTGAAAGGGTATAACTTTGAGAGTGTGTGTGTGTGTTTGTGTGTGTAAACAGAAAACAAAATCAGAAGCCCTCTAATTATTCTGCAAGGGTGTGTGTGTTCGTGTGTGTGTGTGTGTGTAAAGACAGGAATTCAAGCGATACAGAGATTCTTTATGGGTGTGTATGTGTGAGTGTGTAAAAAGGACAAGAAGTCATAAGCCCTCTAGAGATTCTTCAACGGTTGTGCGGTGAGAGATTTAATAAAGAACAAAGTTCAGAATTTCTCCAGAGGTTCTGCCAGGGTGTTTGTGTGTATGCCTGTGTGTCTAAAATGGACATGAAATCAGAAGTCCTCCAGAGATTCCGCAAGGGTGTGTGTATGTGTGTGTAAAAAGGACATGAAGTCAAACCCACTCGAAGGATTCTACATGGGTGTGATTGTGTGTGTGTGTGTGTGGAAAAAGGACACGAATCAGAAGACATCCAGAGATTCTGCAAGGGTATGTGTGTGAATGTGAATGTGTGTGTGTGTGTGTAAAAAGGACACAAAATCAGAAGCCCTGCAGATATTATGCAACGTTGTGTGTGTGTAAAAAGAACACTACGTCAGAAGCCCTCCAGGATTCTGCAAGAGTGTGAGTGTGTGTTAAAAGGATACGACGTCAGAAGCCTACAAGAGGTTATGCAAGGCTGCGTGTATGTGTGTGTCCGTGTGTAAAAAGGACATGAATTCAAACCCACTCCAAAGGTTCCGCATCTGTGTGATTGTGTGTGTGTGTGTGTGTGTAAAAAGGACACGACGTCAGAAGCCTTCAAGAGGTTCTGCAAGGCTGCGTGTATGTGTGTGTCCGTGTGTAAAAAGGACATGAATTCAAACCCACTCCAAAGGTTCCGCATCTGTGTGATTGTGTGTGTGTGTGTGTGTGTGTGTGTGTGTGTGCGCGGAAAAAAGACACGAATCAGAAGACATCCAGAGCTTCTGCAAGGGTATGTGTGTGAATGTAAGTGTGTGTGTGTGTGTGTGTGTGTAAAAAGGACACGAAGTCAGAAGCCCTCTAGAGATTCTGTAAGGGTATGAATTTGAGTGTTTGTGTTTGTGTGTGTGTGTGTAAAGACAAAAATTCAAGCGATACAGAGATTCTTTAGGGGTGTGTGTGTGTGAGTGTGTAAAAAGGACAAGAAGTCATAAGCCCTCTAGAGATTCTTCAACAGTGTGTGCAGGTGAGAGATTTCATAAAGAACAAAGTTCAAATGTTCTCCAGATTTTCTGCCAGGGTGTGTGTGTGTATGCCTGTGTGTTTAAAAAAGACACGAAATCAGAAGTCCTCCACAGATTCTGCAAGGTTGTGTGTATGTGTGTGTGGGTGTGTAAAAAGGACATGAATTCAAACCCACTCCAAAGATTCTACATGGGTGTGATTGTGTGTGTGTGTGTGTGTGTGTGTGTGTGTAGAAAAAGGACACAAATCAGAAGACATCCAGAGCTTCTGCAAGGGTATGTTTGTGAATGTGAGTGTGTGTGTGTGAGTGTGTAAAAAGAACACGAATTCAGAAGCCCTGCATATATAATGCAAGGATGTGTGTGTGTGTAAAAAGAACTCTACGTCAGATGACCTCCAGAGATTATGCAAGAGTGGGGGTGTGTGGTGTGTGTGTTAAAAAGACACGACGTCAGAAGCCTTCCAGAGATTGTGCAAGGGTGCCTGTATGTGTGTAATAAGACAGGAAGTCAGAAGCCCTCTAGGTATTCTGCAAAGGTCTGCGTGTGTGTGTGTGTGTGTGTGTGTGTAAAAAGGACAAGAAGTCATAAGCCCTCTAGAGATTCTTCAACGGTGTGTGCGGGTGAGAGATTTTAAAAAGAACAAAGGTCAGAAGTTCTCCAGAGGTTCTGCAAGGGTGTGAGTGTGTATGCCAGTGTCCTAAAAAGGACACGAAATCGGAAGTCCTCCAGAGATTCTGAAAGGGTGTGTTTATGTGTGTGTGCGTGTGTAAAAAGGACATGAATTCAAACCCACCCCAAAGATTCTACATGAGTGCGATTGTGTATGTGTGTGTGTGTGGGAAAAGTACACGAATCAGAAGACATCCAGAGGTTCTGAAAGTGTTTGTTTATGTGTGTGTGCGTGTGTAAAAAGACACAAATTCAAACCCACACCAAAAATTCTACATGAGTGTGATTGTGTATGTGTGTGTGTTTGTAGAAAAAGTACACGAATCAGAAGACATCCAGAGGTTCTGGAGGGTATGTGTGTGAATGTGAGTGTGTGTGTGTGTGTAAAAAGGACAAGAAGCCATAAGCCCTCTAGAGATTCTTCAACAGTGTGTGCGGGTGAGAGATTTCATAAAGAACAGAGTTCTAAGTTCTCCAGAGGTTCTGCCAGGGTGTGTGTGTGTATGCCTGTGTGTCTAAAAAGGACACGAAATCAGAAGTCCTCCAGAGATTCCGCAAGGCTGTGTGTATGTGTGTGTGCGTGTGTAAAAAGGACATGAATTCAAACCCACTCCAAAGATTCTACATTGGTGTCATTGTGTGTGTGTGTGGAAAAAGGACACGAATCAGAAGACATCCAGAGCTTCTGCAAGGATATGTGTGTGAATCTGAGTGTGTGTGTGGGTGGGTAAAATGGACACGAAGTCAGAAGCCCTGCATATATAATGCAAGGATGTGTGTGTGTAAAAAGAACACTACGTCAGACGCCCTCCAGAGATTCTGCAAGAGTGTGAGTGTGTGGTGTGTGTGTTAAAAGAACACGACGTCAGAAGCCTTCCACAGATTGTGCAAGGGTGCCTCTATATGTGTGTGTATGTGTGTAATAAGACAGGAAGTCAGAAGCCCTCTAGGTATTCTGCAAAGGTCTGCGTGTGTGTTTGGGTGTGTGTATAAAAAGGACAAGAATTCAGAAACCTCCAGAGCTTCTGCAAAGGTGTGTATGTGTGTAGGTAAAAAGGACAAGATGCAAGAAGCCCTCCAGAGATTCTCCAAGGGTGTTCTTGTGTGTGGGTATGTATGTAAAAATGAAACGAACGAGAAGCCCACCAGAGATCTACAATGGTATCATTGTGAGTGTGTATGTGTAAAAAGGACACGAAGTCAGAAGCCCTCTAGAGATTCTGTGAGGGTATGAATTTGAGTGTTTTGTGTGTGTGTGTGTGTGTAAAGACACGAATTCAAGCGATACAGAGATTCTTTAGGGGTGTGTATGTGTGAGTGTGTAAAAAGGACAAGAAGTCATAAGTCCCCTAGAGATTCTTCAACAGTGTGTGCGGGTGAGAGGTTTCATAAAGAACAAAGGTCAGAAGTTCTCCAGAGGTTCTGCCAAGGTGTGTGTGTGTATGCCTGTGTGTCTAAAAAGGACACGAAATCAGAAGTCCTCCAGAGATTCTGCAAGGTTGTGTGTATGTGTGTGTGCGTATGTAAAAAAGACATGAATTCAAACCCACCCCAAAGATTCTACGTGGTTGTGATTTTGTGTGTGTGTGTGTGTGGAAAAAGGACACAAATCAGAAGACATCCAGAGCTTCTGCAAGGGTATGTGTGTGAATGTGAGTGTGTGTGTGAGTGTGTAAAAAGAACACGAAGTCAGAAGCCCTGCATATAAAATGCAAGGATGTGTGTGTGTAAAAAGAACACTACGTCAGATGCCCTCCAGAGATTCTGCAAGAGTGTGAGTGTGTGGTGTGTGTGTTAAAAGGACACGACGTCAGAAGCCTTCCTGAGATTGTGCAAGGGTGCCTGTATGTGTGTGTATGTGTGTAGTAAGACAGGAAGTCAGAAGCCCTCTAGGTATTCTGCAAAGGTCTGCGTGTGTGTGTGTGTGTGTGTGTGTGTGTGTGTGTAAAAAGGACAAGACGTCATAAGCCCTCTAGAGATTCTTCAACGGTGTGTGCGGGTGAGAGATTTTAAAAAGAACAAAGGTCAGAAGTTCTCCAGAGTTTCTGCCAGGGTGTGAGTGTGTATGCCAGTGTTCTAAAAAGGACACGAAATCAGAAGTCCTCCAGAGATTCTGAAAGGGTGTGTTTATGTGTGTGTGCGTGTGTAAAAAGGACATGAATTCAAATCCACACCAAAGATTCTACATGAGTGTGATTGTGTATGTGTGTGTGTGTGTATGTGTGTGTGTGGTAAAAGTACACGTATCAGAAGACATCCAGAGGTTCTGCAAGGGTATGTGTGAGAATGTGAGTGTGTGTGTGTGTGTACAAAGAGCACGAAGTCAGAGGTCCTCTAGAGATTCTGAAAAGGTATGAATTTGAGAGAGTGTGTGTGTGTGTGTAAAAAGAAAACAAAATCATATGACCTCTAGTTATTCTGCAAGGGTGTGCGTGCGTGTGTGTGTGTGAGTAAAGACATGAATTCAAGGGATACAGAGATTCTTTAGGGGTGTGTATGTGTTAGTGTGTAAAAAGGACAAGAAGTCATAAGCCCTCTAGAGATTCTTCAACAGTGTGTGCGGGTGAGAGATTTCATAAAGAACAGAGTTCAGAAGTTCTCCAGAGGTTCTGCCAGGGTGTGTGTGTGTATGCCTGTGTGTCTAAAAAGGACACGAAATCAGAAGTCCTCCAGAGATTCTTCAAGGTTGTGTGTATGTGTGTGTGGGTGTGTAAAAAGGACATGAATTCAAACCCACTCCAAAGATTCTACATGGGTGTGATTATGTGTGTGTGTGTGTGTGTGTGGAAAAAGGACACAAATCAGAAGACATCCAGAGCTTCTGCAAGGGTATGTGTGTGAATGTGAGTGTGTGTGTGAGTGTGTAAAAAGAACACGAAGTCAGAAGCCCTGCATATATAATGCAAGGATGTGTGTGTGTGTAAAAAGAACTCTACGTCAGATGCCCTCCAGAGATTCTGCAAGAGTGTGAGTGTGTGGTGTGTGTGTTAAAAGGACACGACGTCAGAAGCCTTCCAGAGATTGTGCAAGGGTGCCTGTATGTGTGTAATAAGACAGGAAGTCAGAAGCCCTCTAGGTATTCTGCAAAGGTCTGCGTGTGTGTGTGTGTGTGTGTGTGTGTGTGTAAAAAGGACAAGAAGTCATAGGCCCTCTAGAGATTCTTCAACGGTGTGTGTGGGTGAGAGATTTTAATAAGAACAAAGGTCAGAAGTTCTCCAGATGTTCTGCCAGGGTGTGAGTGTGTATGCCAGTGTCCTAAAAAGGACACGAAATCAGAAGTCCTCCAGATATTCTGAAAGGGTGTGTTTATGTGTGTGTGTGTGTGTGTAAAAGGACATACATTCAACCCCACCCCAAAGATTCTACATGAGTGTGATTGTGTATGAGTGTGTGTGTGTGTGTGTGGAAAAAGGTCACGAATCAGAAGACATCCAGACGTTCTGCAAGGGTATGTGTGTGAATGTGAGTGTGTGTGTGTGTGTGTAAAAAGTACACGAAGTCATAAGCCCTCTAGAGATTCTTCAACAGTGTGTGCGGGTGAGAGATTTAATAAAGAACAAAGTTCAGAAGTTCTCCAGAGGTTCTGCCAGGGTGTGTGTTTGTATTCCTGTGTGTCTAAAAAGGACACGAAATCAGAAGTCCTCCAGAGATTCATCAAGTGTGTGTGTATGTGTGTGTGCGTGTGTAAAAAGGACATGAATTCAAGCCCACTCGAAAGATTCTACATGGGTGTGATTGTTTCTGTGTGTGTGTTTGTGTGTGTGGAAAAAGGACACGATTCAGAAGACATCAGGAGCTTCTGCAACGGTATGTAGAATGTGAGTGTGTGTGTGGGTGTGTAAAAAGGACATGAAGTCAGAAGCCCTGCATATATAATGCAAGGATGTGTGTGTGTGTGTAAAAAGAACTCTACGTCAGACGCCCTCCAGAGATTCTGCAAGAGTGTGAGTGTGGTGTGTGTGTTAAAAGGACACGACGTCAGAAGCATTCCACAGATTGTGCAAGGGTGCCTCTATATGTGTGTGTATGTGTGTAATAAGACAGGAAGTCAGAAGCCAACTAGGTATTCTGCAAAGGTCTGCGTGTGTGTGTGTGTATAAAAAGGACAAGAATTCAGAAACCTCCAGAACTTCTGCAAAGGTTTGTATGTGTGTACGTAAAAAGGACAAGATGTAAGAAGCCCTCCAAAGATTCTCCAAGGGTGTTCTTGTGTGTGGGTGTGTATGTAAAAATGACACGAACGAGAAGCAACCAGAGATTCTTCAATGGTATCAGTGTGAGTGTGTATGTGTAAAAAGGACACGAGGTCAGCAGCCCTCTAGAGATTCTGTAAGGGTATGAATTTGAGTGTGTGTGCTTGTGTGTGTGTGTGTAAAGACAGGAATTCAAGCGATACAGAGATTCTTTATGGGTGTGTATGTGTGAGTGTGTAAAAAGGACAAGAAGTCATAAGCCCTCTAGAGATTCTTCAACAGTGTGTGCAGGTGAGAGATTTCATAAAGAACAAAGTTCAGAAGTTCTCCAGAGGTTCTGCCAGGGTGTGTGTGTGTATGCCTGTGTGTTTAAAAAGGACACGAAATCAGAAGTCCTCCAGAGATTCTGCAAGGTTGTGTGTATGTGTGTGTGCGTGTGTAAAAAGGACATGAATTCAAACCCACTCCAAGATTCTACATGGGTGTGATTGTGTGTGTGTGTGTGTGTGTGTGTGTGGAAAAAGGACACAATTCAGAAGACACCCAGAGCTTCTACAAGGGTATGTGTGTGAATGAGAGCGTGTGTGTGAGTGTGTAAAAAGAACACGAAGTCAGAAGCCCTGCATATATAATGCAAGGATGTGTGTGTAAATAGAACACTACGTCAGATGCCCTCCAGAGATTCTGCAAGAGCGTGTGTGGTGTGTGTGTTAAAAGGACACGAAGTCAGAAGCCCTCCAGAAATTGTGCAAGGGTGCCTGTACGTGTGTGTATGTGTGTAATAAGACAGGAAGTCAGAAGCCCTCTAGGTATTCTGCAAAGGTCTGTGTGTGTGTGTGTGTGTGTGTGTGTGTGTGAAAAGGACAAGAAATCATAAGCCCTCTAGAGATTCTTCAACGGTGTGTGCGGGTGAGAGATTTTAAAAAGAACAAAGGTCAGAAGTTCTCCAGAGGTTCTGCCAGGGTCTGAGTGTGTATGCCAGTGTCCTAAAAAGGACACGAAATCAGAAGTCCTCCAGATATTCTGAAAGGGTGTGTTTATGTGTGTGTGCGTGTGTAAAAGGACATACATTCAAACCCACCCCAAAGATTCTACATGAGTGTGATTGTGTATATGTGTGTGTGTGTGTGTGTGTGGAAAAAGTACACGAATCAGAAGACATTCAGACGTTCTGCAAGGGTATGTGTGTGAATGTGTGTGTGTGTGTGTGTAAAAAGAACACGAAGTCATAAGCCCTCTAGAGATTCTTCAACAGTGTGTGCGTTTGAGAGATTTAATATAGAACAAAGTTCAGAAGTTCCCCAGAGGTTCTGCCAGGGTGTGTGTGTGTCTTCCTGTGTGTCTAAAAAGGACACGAAATCAGAAGTCCTCCAGAGATTCTGCAAGGGTGTGTGTATGTGTGTGTGCGTGTGTAAAAAGGACATGAATTCAAACCCACTCCAAAGATTCTACATGGGTGTGTATGTGTGTGTGTGTGTGTGTGTGTGTGTGTGTGTGTGTGTGGAAAAGGACACGAATCAGAAGACATCCAGAGCTTCTGCAAGGGTATGTGTCTGAATGTGAGTGTGTGTGTGGGTGTGTAAAAAGGACACGAAGTCAGAAGCCCTGCATATATAATGCAAGGATGTGTGTGTGTAAAAAGAACACTACCTCAGACGCCCTCCAGAGATTCTGCAAGATTGTGCATGTGTGTTAAAAGGACACGATGTCAGAAGCCTTCCACAGATTGTGCAAGAGTGCCTCTATATGTGTGTGTATGTGTTTATAAGACAGGAAGTCAGAAGCCCTCTAGGTATTCTGCAAAGGTCTGCGTGTGTTTGTATGTGTGTATAAAAAGGACAAGAAGTCAGAAACCTCCAGAGATTCTGCAAAGGTGTGTGTGTGTGTAGGTAAAAAGGACACGACGTTAGAAGCCCTCCAGAGATTCTCCAAGGGTGTGCTTGTGTGTGGGTGTGTTTGTAAAAATGAAACGAACGAGAAGCTCACCAGTGATTCTTCAAAGGTATCAGTGTGTGTATGTGTAAAAAGGACACGAAGTCAGAAGCCCTCTAGTGATTCTGTAAGGGTATGAATTTGAGTGTTTGTGTGTGTGTGTGTGTGTGTGGAAAGACACGAAATCAAGCGATACAGAAATTCTTTAGGGTTGTGTATGTGTGAGTGTTTAAAACGGACAAGAAGTCATAAGCCCTCTAGAGATTCTTCAACGGTTTGTGCGGGTGAGAGATTTTAAAAAGAACAAAGGTCAGAAGTTCTCCAGAGGTTCTGCCAGGGCGTGTGTGTGTGTATGCCAGTGTCCTAAAAAGGACACGAAATCAGAAGTCCTCCAGAGGTTCTGAAAGGGTGTGTTTATATGTGTGTGCGTGTGTACAAAGGACATAAATTCAAACCCACCCCAAAAATTCTACATGAGTGTGATTGTGTATGTGTGTGTGTGTGTGTGGAAAAAGTACACGAATCAGAAGACATCCAGAGGTTCTGGAGGGTATTTGTGTGAATGTGAGTGTGTGTGTGTGTGTGTAAAAAGGACACGAAGTGAGAAGCCCTCTAGAGATTCTGAAAGGGTATGTATTTGAGAGTGTGTGTGTGTGTGTGTGTGTGTAAAAAGAAAACAAAATCCTAAGCCCTCTAGTTAATCTGCCAGGGTGTGCGTGTGTGTGTGTAAAGACTCGAATTCAAGCGATACAGAGATTCTTTAGTGGTGTGTATATGTGAGTGTGTAAAAAGGAAAAGAAGTCATAAGCCCTCTATAGATTCTTCAACCGTGTGTGCGGGTGAGAGATTTTAAAAAGAACAAAGTCAGAAGTCCTCCACATATTCTACAAGGTTGTGTGTATGTGTGTGTGTGTGTGTGTATAAATAGACATGAATTCAAACCCACTCTAAAGATTCTACATCGGTGTGTATGTGTGTGTGTGTGTATGTGGAAAAGGACACGAATCAGAAGACATGCAGAGCTTCTGCAAGTGTATGTGTGTTAATGAGAGTGCGTGTATGTGTGTGTGTGTGTGTGTGTGTGTAAAAAGGACACCAAGTCAGAAGCCCTCTAGAGATTATGAAAGGATATGAATTTGATAGAGTGTGTGTGAGTGTGTGTGTGTGTGTGTGTGTTTAAAAAGAAAACAAAATTAGAAGCCCTCTAGGTATTCTGCAAGGGTGTGGGTGCGTGTGTGTGTAAAGACACCGAATTCAAGCAATACAGAGATTCTTTAGGGGTGTGTATGTGTGAGTGTGTAAAAAGGACAATAAGCCATAAGCCCTCTAGAGATTCTTCCACAGTGTTTGCGGGTGAGTGATTTTAAAAAGAACAAAGTTCAGAAGTTCTCCAGAGGTTCTGCCAGGTGTGTGTGTGTATGCCTGTGTGCCTAAAAAGGACACGAAATCAGAAGTCCTCTAGAGATTCTTCAAGGGTGTGTTTATGTGTGTGTGCGTGTGTAAAAAGGACATGAATTCAAACCCACCCCAAAGATTCTACATGGGTGTGATTATGTGTGTGTGTGTGTGTGTGTGTGTGGAAAAAGTACACGAATCAGAAGACATCCAGAGGTTCTGCAAGGGTATGTGTGAGAATGTGAGTGTGTGTGTGTGTGTGTGTACAAAGAGCACGAAGTCAGAGGCCCTCTAGAGATTCTGAAAGGGTATGAATTTGAGAGAGTGTGTGTGTGTGTGTAAAAAGAAAACAAAATCATAAGGCCTCTAGTTATTCTTCAAGGGTCTGTGTGTGTGTGTGTGTGTGTGTGTGTGTGTGTGTGTGTGTGTGTGTAAAGACATGAATTCAAGGGATACAGAGATTCTTTAGGGGTGTGTATGTGTTAGTGTGTAAAAAGGACAAGAAGTCATAAGCCCTCTAGAGATTCTTCAACAGTGTGTGCGGGTGAGAGATTTCATAAAGAACAGAGTTCAGAAGTCCTGAAGAGGTTCTGCCAGGGTGTGTGTGTGTATGCCTGTGTGTCTAAAAAGGACACGAAATCAGAAGTCCTCCAGAGATTCTGCAAGGTTGTGTGTATGTGTGTTTGTAAAAAGGACATGTATTCACACCCACTCCAAAGATTCTACATGGGTGTGATTATGTGTGTGTGTGTGTGTGTGTGTGTGTGTGTGTGGAAAAAGGACACAAATCAGAAGACATCCAGAGCTTCTGCAAGGGTATGTGTGTGAATGTGAGTGTGTGTGTAAGTGTGTAAAAAGAACACGAAGTCAGATTCCCTGCATATATAATGCAAGGATGTGTGTGTGTGTAAAAAGAACTCTACGTCAGATGCCCTCCAGAGATTCTGCAAGAGTGTGAGTGTGTGGTGTGTGTGTTAAAAGGACACGACGTCAGAAGCCTTCCAGATATTGTGCAAGGGTGCCTGTATGTGTGTGTATATGTGCAATAAGACAGGAAGTCAGAAGCCCTCTAGGTATTCTGCAAAGGTCTGCGTGTGTGTGTGTGTGTGTGTGTGTGTGTGTGTGTAAAAAGGACAAGAAGTCATAAGCCCTCTAGAGATTCTTCAACGGTGTGTGCGGGTGAGAGATTTTAAAAAGAACAAAGGTAAGAAGTTCTCCAGTGGTTCTGCCAGGATGTGAGTGTGTATGCCAGTGTCCTAAAAAGGACACGAAATCAGAAGTCCTCCAGAGATTCTGCAAGGTTGTGTGTATGTGTGTGTGCGTGTGTAAAAAGGACATGAATTCAAGCCCACACCAAAGATTCTACATGGGTGTGATTGTGTGTGTGTGTGTGTGTGTGTGTGTGTGTGTGGAAAAAGGACACGAATCAGAAGACATCCAGAGCTTCTGCAACGGTATGTGTCTGAATGTGAGTGTGTGTGTGGGTGTGTAAAAAGGACATGAAGTCAGAAGCCCTGCATATATAATGCAAGGATGTGTGTGTGTGTAAAAAGAATTCTACGTCAGACGCCCTCCAGAGATTCTGCAAGAGTGTGAGTGTGGTGTGTGTGTTAAAAGGCACGACGTCAGAAGCCTTCCACAGATTGTGCAAGGGTGCCTCTATATGTGTGTGTATGTGTGTAATAAGACAGGAAGTCAGAAGCCCTCTAGGTATTCTGCAAAGGTCTGCGTGTGTGTGTGTGTGTGTATAAAAAAGACAAGAATTCAGAAACCTCCAGAGATTCTGCAAAGGTGTGTATGTGTGTAGGTAAAAAGGACAAGATGTAAGAAGCCCTCCAGAAATTCTCCAAGGGTGTTCTTGTGTGTGGGTGTGTATGTAAAAATGACACGAATGAGAAGCCCACCAGAGATTCTTCAATGTTATCAGTGTGAGTGTGTATGTGTAAAAAGGACACGAAGTCAGAAGCCCTCTAGAGATTCCGTATGGGTATGAATTTGAGTGTGTGTGTGTGTGTGTGTGTAAAGACAGGAATTCAAGCGATACAGAGATTCTTTAGGGGTGTGTATGTGTGAGTGTGTAAAAAGGACAAGAAGTCATAAGCCCTCTAGAGATTCTTCAACAGTGTGTGCGTTTGAGAGATTTAATAAAGAACAAAGTTCAGAAGTTCTCCAGAGGTACTGCCAGGGTGTGTGTATGTATGCCTGTGTGTCTAAAAAGGACACGAAATCAGAAGTCCTCCAGAGATTCTGCAAGGTTGTGTGTATGTGTGTGTGCGTGTGTAAAAAGGACATGAATTCAAACCCACTCCAAAGATTCTACATGGGTGTGATTGTGTGTGTGTGTGTGTGTGGAAAAAGGACACAAATCAGAAGACATCCAGAGCTTCTGCAAGGGTATGTGTGTGAATATGAGTGTGTGTGTGAGTGTGTAAAAAGAACACGAAGTCAGAAGCCCTGCATATATAATGCAAGGATGTGTGTGTGTAAAAAGAACACTACGTCAGATGCCCTCCAGAGATTCTGCATGAGTGTGAGTGTGTGGTGTGTGTGTTAAAAAGACACGACGTCAGAAGCCTTCCAGAGATTGTGCAAGGTTGCCTGTACTTGTGTGTATGTGTGTAATAAGACAGGAAGTCAGAAGCCCTCTAGGTATTCTGCAAAGGTCTGCGTATGTGTGTGTGTGTGTGTCTGTGTGTGTGTGTGTAAAAAGGACAAGAAGTCATAAGCCCTCTAGAGATTCTTCAACGGTGTGTGCGGGTGAGAGATTTTAAAAAGAACAAAGGTCAGAAGTTCTCCAGAGGTTCTGCCAGGGTGTTAGTGTGTATGCCAGTGTCCTAAAAAGGACACGAAATCAAAAGTCCTCCAGATATTCTGAAAGGGTGTGTTTATGTGTGTGTGCGTGTGTAAAAGGACATACATTCAAACCCACCCCAAAGATTCTACATGAGTGTCATTGTGTATGTGTGTGTGTGTGTGGAAAAAGTACACGAATCAGAAGACATCCAGACGTTCTGCAAGGGTATGTGTGTGAATGTGAGTGTGTGTGGGTGTGTGTAAAAGAGACACGAAGTCATAAGCCCTCTAGAGATTCTTCAACAGTGTGTGCGTTTGAGAGGTTTCATAAAGAACAAAGTTCAGAAGTTCTCCAGAGGTTCTGCCAGGGTGTGTGTGTGTATTCCTGTGTGTCTAAAAAGGACACGAAATCAGAAGTCCTCCAGAGATTCTGCAAGGGTGTGTGTATGTGTGTGTTCTTGTGTAAAAAGGACATGAATTCAAGTCCACTCCAAAGATTCTACATGGGTGTGATTGTGTGTGTGTGTGTGTGTGTGTGGAAAAAGGACACGAATCAGAAGACATCCAGAGCTTCTGCAACGGTATGTGTCTCAATGTGAAGATGTGTGTGTGGGTGTGTAAAAAGGACACGAAGTCAGAAGCCCTGCATATATAATACAAGGATGTGTGTGTGTAAAAAGTACACTACGTCCGACGTCCTCCAGAGATTCTGCAAAAGTGTGCATGTGTGGTGTGTGTGTTAAAAGGACACGACGTCAGAAGCCTTCCACAGATTGTGCAAGGGTGCCTCTATATGTGTGTGTATATGTGTATAAGACAGGAAGTCAGAAGCTTTCTAGGTATTCTGCAAAGTTCTGCTTGTGTTTGTGTGTGTGTATAAAAAGGACAAGAAGTCAGAAACCTCCAGAGATTCTGAAAACGTGTGTGTGTGTGTAGGTAAAAAGGACACGACTTTAGAAGCCCTCCAGAGATTCTCCAAGGATGTGCTTGTGTGTGGGTGTGTTTGTAAAAATGACACGAACGAGAAGCTCACCACAGATTCTTCAATGGTATCAGTGTGAGTGTGTATGTGTAAAAAGGACACGAAGTCAGCAGCCCTCTAGAGATTCTGTACCGGTATGAATTTGAGTATTTTGGTGTGTGTGTGTGTGTGTTTGTAAAGACACGAATTCAAGCGATACAGAGTTTCTTTAGGGGTGTGTATGTGTGAGTGTGTAAAAAGGACAAGAAGTCATAAGCCCTCTAGAGATTCTTCAACGGTGTGTGCGGGTGAGAGATTTTAAAAAGAACAGAGTTCAGAAGTTCTCCAGAGGTTCTGCCAGGTGTGTGTGTTTATGCCTGTGTGTCTAAAAAGGACACGAAATCAGAAGTCCTCCAGAGATTCTGCAAGGTTGTGTTTATGTGTGTGTGTGTGTGTGTGTAAAAAGGACATGAATTCAAACCCACCCCAAAGATTCTACATGAGTGCGATTGTGTATGTGTGTGTGTGTGTGTGTGTGTGTGTGGAAAAAGTACACGAATCAGAAGACATCCAGAGGTTCTGCAAGGGTATGTGTGAGAATGTGAGTGTGTGTGCGTGTGTGTGTGTGTGTGTGTACAAAGAGCACGAAATCAGAGGCCCTCTAGAGATTCTGAAAGGGTATGAATTTGAGAGAGTGTGTGAGAGTGTGTAAAAAGAAAACAATATCATAAGCCCTCTAGTTATTCTGCAAGGGTGTGCGTGTGTGTGTGTGTGCAAAGACATGAATTCAAGGGATACAGAGATTTTTTAGGGGTGTGTATGTGTTAGTGTGTAAAAAGGACAAGAAGTCATAAGCCCTCTAGAGATTCTTCAACAGTGTGTGCGGGTGAGAGATTTCATAAAGAACAGAGTTCAGAAGTTCTCCAGAATTTCTGCCAGGGTGTGTGTGTGTATGCCTGTGTGTCTAAAAAGGACACGAAATCAGAAGTCCTCCAGAGATTCTTCAAGGGTGTGTGTATGTGTGTGTGCGTGTGTAAAAAGGACATGAATTCAAACCCACTCCAAAGATTCTAAATGGTTTTCATTGTGTGTGTGTGTGGAAAAAGGACACGAATCAGAAGACATCCAGAGCTTCTGCAAGGGTATGTGTGTGAATGTGAGTGTGGGTGTGGGTGTGTAAAATGGACACGAAGTTAGAAGCCCTGCATATATAATGCAAGGATGTGTGTGTGTGTAAAAAGAACTCTATGTCAGACGCCCTCCAGAGATTCTGCAAGAGTGTGAGTGTGTGGTGTGTGTGTTAAAAGAACACGACGTCAGAAGCCTTCCAGAGATTGTGCAAGGGTGCCTCTATATGTGTGTGTATGTGTGTAATAAGACAGGAAGTCAGAAGCCCTCTAGGTATTCTACAAAGGTCTGGGTGTGTGTGTGTGTGTGTGTGTGTGTGTGTATAAAAAGGACAAGAATTCAGAAACCTCCAGAGATTCTGCAAAGGTGTGTATGTGTGTAGGTAAAAAGGACAAGATGTAAGAAGCCCTCCAGAGATTCTCCAAGGGTGTTCTTGTGTGTGGGTGTGTATGTAAAAATGAAACGAACGAGAAGCCCACCAGAGATTCTTCAATGATATCAGTGTGAGTGTGTATGTATAAAAAGGACACGAAGTCAGAAGCCCTCTAGAGATTCTGTAAGGGCATGAATTTGAGTGTTTTGTGTGTGTGTGTGTGTAAAGACACGAATTCAAGCGATACAGAGATTCTTTAGGGGTTTGTATGTGTGAGTGTGTAAAAAGGACTAGAATCATAAGCCCCCTAGAGATTTTTCAACAGTGTGTGCGGGTGAGAGGTTTCATAAAGAACAAAGTTCAGAAGTTCTCCAGAGGTTCTGCCACGGTGTGTGTGTGTATGCGTGTGTCTAAAAAGGACACGAAATCAGAAGTCCTCCAGAGATTCTGCAAGGTTGTGTGTATGTGTGTGTGCGTGTGTAAAAAGGACATGAATTCAAACCCACTCCAAAGATTCTACATGGGTGTGATTGTGTTTGTTTGTGTGTGTGTGTGGAAAAGGACACGAATCAGAAGACATCCAGAGCTTCTGCAAGGGTATGTGTGTGAATGTGAATGTGAGTGTGTGTGTGTGTGTGTGTGTTTGTAAAAAGGACACGAAGTCAGAAGACCTCCAGATGTTCTACAAGCGTGTGTGTGTGTGTGTGGGTGGGTGGGTGTAAAAAGTACACGACATCAGAATCCCTCCAGAGATTCTGCAATGGCGTGAATATATGTGTATATGTAAAAGGACTTGAAATCAGAAGCCCTGTAGAGATTCGGCAAGGGTGTGAGTGTGTGTGTGTGTGTTTGTAAAAAGTAGATTAATTCAGAAGCCCTCCAGAGATTCGGCAAGGTTATGAGTGTGAGTGTGCGTGTGTGAGTGTGTGCGTGTAAAAATGAGACAAAGTCAGAAGTCCTGCAGAGAATCTGCAAGGGTTTCAGTGTGTTAGTGTCTAAGAAGGAAAAGAACAGAAGCCCTCCAGAGAATCTGCAAGGGTGTGTGTATGTGTGTGTGCGTGTGTAAAAAAGACATGAATTCAAACCCACTCCATAGATTCTACATGGGTGTGATTTTGTGTGTGTTTGTGTGTATGTGTGTGTGGAAAAAGGACACAAATCAGAAGACATCCAGAGGTTCTACAAGGGGATGTTTGTGAATGTGAGTGTGTGTGGGTGTGTGTGTGTCAAAAGAACACTACGTCAGAAGCCCTCCAGAGATTCTGCAAGAGTGTGAGTGTGTGGCGTGTGTGTTAAAAGGACATGACGTCAGAAGCCTTCCAGAGATTCTGCAAGGCGTGTGTATGTATGTGTGCGTGTGTTAAAAGGACATGAATTCAAACCCACTCCGAAGAGTCTGCATGGGTGTGATTGTGTGTGTGTGTGTGCGTGTGTGTGCCGAAAAAGGACACAAATCAGAAAACATCCAGAGTTTCTGCAAGGGTATGTGTGTGAATGTGAGTGTGTGTGTGTGCGTGTGTGTGTGTGTGTAAAAAGGACACGAAGTCAGGAGCCCTGCATATATTATGCAGGGATGTGTGTGTGTAAAAAGAATACTACATCAGAAGCCCTCCAGGGATTCTGCAAGAGTGTGAGTGTGTGGTGTGTGTGTGTTAAAAAGACACGACGTCAGAAGCCTTCCAGAGATTGTGCAAGCGTGCGTGTATGTGTGTTTATGTGTGTAAAAAGACAGGAAGTCAGAAGCCCTCTAGGGATTCTGCAAATATCTGAGTGTGTGTGTGCGTGTGTGTGTGTATAAAAATGACAAGAAATCAGTAACTTCCAGAGATACTGCACAGGTGCGTGTGTGTGTAGGTAAAAAGGACACGATGTTAGAAGCCCTCCAGAGATTCTCCAAGGGTGTGCTTGTGTGTGGGTGTGTATGTAAAAATGACCCGAACGGGAAGCCCACCAGAGATTCTTCAATGGTATCAGTGTGAGTGTGTATGTGTAAAAAGGACACGAAGTCAGCAGCCCTCTAGAGACTCTGTAAGGGTATGAATTTAAGTGTTTGTGTGTGTGTGTGTGTAAAGACACAAATTCAAGCGATACAGAGATTCTTTAGGGGTGTGTATGTGTGAGTGTGTAAAAAGGACAAGAAGTCATAAGCCCTCTAGAGATTCTTCAACGGTGAGGGGGGGTGAGAGATTTTAAAAAGAACAAAGGTCAGAAGTTCTCAATAGATTCTGCCAGGTGTGTGTGTGTATGCCTGTATGTCTAAAAAGGACACGAAATCAGAAGTCCTCCAGAGATTCTGCAAGGGTGTGTGTGTGGGGGTGTGTGTAAAAAGGACATGACGTCAGAATCCCTCCAGAGATTCTGTAATGGTGTGAATGTATGACTATATTTAAAAAGAACTTGAAATCAGAAGCCCGGTAGAGATTTGGCAAGGGTGTGAGTGTGTGCGTGTGTGTGTGGGTGTGTGTAAAAAGGACACGAAGTCAGAAGCCCTCCAGAGGTTCTGCAAGGGTGTGTGTGTTTGTGTGTGTGCGTGTGTAAAAAGGACATGAATTCAAACCCCCTCCAAAGATTCTACATGGGTGTGATTTTGTGTGTGTGTCTGTGTGTGTGCGTGTGTGGAACTAGGACACATATCAGAAGACATCCAGAGCTTCTGCAAGGGTATGTGTGTGAATGTGAGTGTGTGTGTGTGTGTGTGTGTGTAAAAAGGACACGAAGTCAGAAGCCCTCCAGATGGTCTGCAAGGGTGTGTGTGTGGGTGGGTGTAAAAAGTACACGACATCAGTATCCCTCCAGAAATTCTGCAATGGTGTGAATGTATGTGTATATGTAAAAGGACTTGAAATCAGAAGCCCTGTAGAGATTCGGCAAGGGTGTGAGTGTTTGTGTGTGTGTGTGTAAAAAGTAGATTAATTCAGAAGCCCTCCAGAGATTCGGCAAGGTTATGAGTGTGAGTGTGCGTGTGTGAGTGTGTTTGTGTAAAAATGAGACAAAGTCAGAATCCTGCAGAGAATCTGCAAGGGTTTGAGTGTGTGAGTGTCTAAGAAGGACACGAACAGAAGCCCTCCAGAGATTCTGCAAGGGTGTGTGTATGTGTGTGTGCCTGTGTAAAAAAGGACATGAATTCAAACCCACTCCAAAGATTCTACATGGGTGTGATTGTGTGTGTGTGTGTGTGTGCGTAAAAAGGACACGAATCAGAAAACATCCAGAGTTTCTGCAAGGGTATGTGTGTGAATGTGAGTGTGTGTGTGTGTGTGTGTGTAAAAAGGACACGAAGTCAGAAGCCCTGCATATATTAGGTAAGGATGTGTGTGTGTAAAAAGAATACTACGTCCGAAGCCCTCTAGAGATTCTGCAAGAGTGTGAGTGTGTGGTGTGTGTGTTAAAAGGACACGACGTCAGAAGCCTTCCAGAGAATGTGCAATGGGGCGTTTATGTGTGTGTATGTGTGTAAAAAGACAGAAAGTCAGAAGCTCTCTAGGGATTCTGCAAATATCTGAGTGTGTGTGTGCGTGTGTGTATAAAAATGACAAGAATTCTGAAACTTCCAGATTCTGCAAAGGTGTGTGTGTGTGTGTGTAGGTAAAAAGGACACGATGTTAGAAGCCCTCCAGAGATTCTCCAAGGGTGTGCTTTTGTGTGGGTGTGTATGTAAAAATGACCCGAATGAGAAGCCCACCAGAGATTCTTCAATGGTATCAGTGTGAGTGTGTATGTGTAAAAAGGACACGAAGTCAGCAGCCCTCTAGAGATTCTGTACGGGTATGAATTTGAGTATTTTGGTGTGTGTGTGTGTGTGTTTGTAAAGACACGAATTCAAGCGATACAGAGTTTCTTTAGGGGTGTGTATGTGTGAGTGTGTAAAAAGGACAAGAAGTCATAAGCCCTCTAGAGATTTTTCAACGGTGTGTGTGGGTGAGAGATTTTAAAAAGACCAATGTTCAGAAGTTCTTCAGATGTTGTGCCAGGGTGTGTGTGTGTATGCCTGTGTGTCTAAAAAGGACACGAAATCAGAAGTCCTCCAGAGATTCTGCAAGGGTGCATGCATGTGTGTATGTGTCTGTGTGAGTGTGTAAAAGGATATGAAGTCAGAAGCCCTCCAGATGTTACGTAAGGCTGTGTATGTGTGAGTCTGTAAAAAGGACACGACATCAGAATCCCTCCTGAGATTCTACAATGGTGTGAATGAATGTGCATATGAAAAAAAGACTTTAAATCAGAAGCCCTGTAGAGATTCAACAAGGGTGTGAGTGTGTGTGTGTGTGTGTGTGTGTGTGTAAAAAGGACACGAAGTCAGAAGCCCTCCAGATGTTCTGCAAGGGTGTGTGTGTGGGGGTGTGTGGGTGCAAAAAGTACACCACATCAGAATCCCTCCAGAGATTCTGCAACGGTGTGAATGTATGTGTATATGTAAAAAGGACATGAAATCAGAAGTCCTGTAGAGATTCGGCAAGGGTGTGAGTGTCTGTGTGTGTGTGTGTGTGTGTGTGTAAAAAGGACATGAATTCAGAAGCCCTCAGGAGAATCGGCAAGGTTATGAGTGTGAGTGTGCGTGTGTGAGTGTGTGTGTGTAAAAATGAGACAAAGTCAGAAGTCCTGCAGAGAATCTGCAAGGGTTTGAGTGTGTGAGTGTCTAAGAAGGACACGAACAGAAGCCCTCCAAAGATTCTGCAAGGGTGTGTGTATGTGTGTGTGCCTGTGTAAAAAAGGACATGAATTCAAACCCACTCCAAAGATTCTACATGGGTGTGATTTTGTGTGTGTTTGTGTGTATGTGTGTGTGGAAAAAAGGACAGGAATCAGAAGACATCCAGAGTTTCTGCAAGGGAATGTTTGTGAATGTGTGTGTGTGTGGGTGGGTGTGTGTCAAAAGAACACTAAGTCAGAAGCCCTCCAGAGATTCTGCAAGAGTGTGAGTGTGTGGTGTGTGTGTTAAAAGGACACGATGTCAGAAGCCTTCCAGAGATTGTGCAAGGGTGCGTGTATGAGTGTGTATGTGTGTAAAAGGACAGGAAGTCAGAAGCCCTCTAGGGATTCTGAAAATATCTGAGTGTGTGTGTGTGTGTGTATATATATAAAAATGACAAGAAATCAGAAACTTCCAGATATTCTGCAAAGGTGTGTGTGTGTGTTTGTGTTTAGGTAAAAAGGACACGATGTTAGAAGCCCTCCAGAGATTCTCCAAGGATGTGCTTGTGTGTGGGTTTGTATGTAAAAATGACATGAACGAGAAGCCCACCAGAGATTCTTCAATGGTATCAGTGTGAGTGTGTATGTGTAAAAAGGACACGGAGTCAGAAGCCCTCTAGAGATTCTGTAAGGGTATGAATGTGAGTGTTTGTGTGTTTGTGTGTTTGTGTGTGTGTGTGTGTAAAGACACGAATTCAAGCGATAGAGATTCTTTAGGAGTGTGTATGTGTGAGTGTGTAAAAAGGACAAGAAGTCATAAGCCCTCTAGATATTCTTCAACGGTGAGTGCGGGTGAGAGATTTTAAAAAGAACAAAGGTCAGAAGTTGTCAATAGATTCTGCCAGGTGTGTGTGTGTATGCCTGTGTGTCTAAAAAGGACACGATATCAGAAGTCCTCCAGAGATTCTGCAAGGGTGTGTGTGTGTGTATATAAAGGACATGACATCAGAATCCCTCCAGAGATTCTGCAATGGTGTGAATGTATGTGTATATTTAAAAAGAACTTGAAATCAGAAGCCCGGTAGAGATTTGGCAAGGGTGTGAGTGTGTGTGTGTGTGTAAAAAGGACACTAAGTCAGAAGCCCTTCAGGTGTTCTGCAAGGGTGTGTGTATGTGTGCACGTGTGTAAAAAGGACATGATTTCAAACCCCCTCCAAAGATTCTACATGGGTGTGATTTTGTGTGTGTGTCTGTGTGTGTGTGTGTGGAAAAAGGACACGAATCAGAAGACATCCAGAGCTTCTGCAAGGGTATGTGTGCGAATGTGAGTGTGTGTGTGGGTGTGTAAAATGGACACGAAGTCAGAAGCCCTTCATATATAATGCAAGGATGTGTGTGTGTAAAAAGAAATTTACGTCAGACGCCCTCCAGAGATTCTTCAAGAGTGTGAGTGTGTGGTGTGTGTGTTAAAAGGACATGACGTCAGATGCCTTCCAGAAATTCTGCAAAGTGTGTGTATGTATGTGTGCGTGTGTTAAAAAGACATGAATTCAAACCCACTCCGAAGATTCTGCATGGGTGTGATTGTGTGTGTGTGTGTGTGTGTGTGTGTGTGTGCGGAAAAAGGTCACGAATCAGGAAACATCCAGAGTTTCTGCAAGGGTATGTGTGTGAATGTGTGTGTGTGTGTGTGTGTAAAAAGGACACGAAGTCAGAAGCCCTGCATATATTATGCATGGATATGTGTGTGTAAAAAGAATACTATGTCAGAAGCCCTTCAGAGATTCTGCAAGAGTGTGAGTGTGTGGTGTGTGTGTTAAAAGGACACGACGACAGAAGCCTTCCAGAGATTGTGCAAGGGTGCGTGTATGTGTGTGTATGTGTGTGTATGTGTGTAAAAAGACAGGAAGTCAGAAGCTCTCTAGGGATTCTGCAAATATCTGAATGTGTGTGTGTGTATAAAAATGACAAGAAATCAGAAACTTCCAGATTCTGCAAAGGTGTGTGTGTGTGTGTGTGTGTGTAGGTAAAAAGGACACGATGTTAGAAGCCCTCCAGAGATTCTCCAAGGGTGTGCTTTTGTGTGGGTGTGTATGTAAAAGTGACCCGAACGAGAAGCCCACCAGAGATTCTTCAATGGTATCAGTGTGAGTGTGTATGTGTAAAAAGGACACGAAGTCAGAAGCCCTCCAGAGATTCTTTAAGGGTATGAATTTGAGTGTTTGTGTGTGTGTGTGTGTAAAGACACGAATTCAAGCGATACAGAGATTCTTGAGGGGTGTGTATGTGTGAGTGTGTAAAAAGTACAAGAAGTCATAAGCCCTCTAGAGATTTTTCGACGGTGTGTGTGGGTGAGAGATTTTAAAAAGACCAAAGTTCAGAAATTCTCCAGATGTTGTGCCAGGGTGTGTGTGTGTATGCCTGTGTGTCTAAAAAGGACACGAAATCAGAAGTCCTCCAGAGATTCTGCAAGGGTGCATGCATGTGTGTATGTGTCTGTGTGAGTGTGTAAAAGGATATGAATTCAGAAGCCCTCCAGATGTTACGTAAGGGTGTGTATGTTTGATTCTGTAAAAAGGACATGACATCATAATCCCTCCTGAGATTCTGCAATGGTTTGAATGAATGTGTATATGAAAAAAGGACTTGAAATCAGAAACCCTGTAGAAATTCAACAAGGTTGTGTGTGTGTGTCTGTGTGTGTGTGAGTGTAAAAAGGACACGAAGTCAGAAGCCCTGCAGATGTTCTGCAAGGGTGTGTGTGTGTGGGTGGGTGGGAGTAAAAAGTACACGACATCAGAATCCCTCCAGAGATTCTGAAATGGTGTGAATGTATGTGTATATGTAAAAAGGACTTGAAATCAGAAGTCCTGTGGAGATTCGGCAAGTGTGGGAATGTCTGTGTGTGTGTGTGTGTGTGTGTGTGTGTAAAAAGGACATGAATTCAGAAGCCCTCCAGAGATTCGGCAAGGTTATGAGTGTGAGTGTGCGTGTGTGAGTGTGTGGGTGTAAAAATGAGACAAAGTCAGAAGTCCTCCAGAGATTCTGCAAGGGTGCATGCACGTGTGTATGTGTATGGGTGAGTGTGTAAAATGATATGAATTCAGAAGCCCTCCAGATGTTACGTAAGGGTGTGTATGTGTGAGTCTGTAAAAAGTACACGACATCTGAATCCGTCCAGAAATTCTGCAATGGTGTGAATGTATGTGTATATGTAAAAAGGACTTGAAATCAGAAGTCCTGTGGAGATTCGGCAAGGGTGGGAATGTCTGTGTGTGTGTGTGTGTGTGTGTGTGTGTGAAAAGGACATGAATTCAGAAGCCCTCCAGAGATTCGGCAAGGTTATGAGTGTAAGTGTGCGTGTGTGAGTGTGTGCGTGTAAAAATGAGACAAAGTCAGAAGCCTGCAAAGAATCTGCAAGGGTTTCAGTGTGTGTCTAAGAAAGACACGAACAGAAGCCCTCCAGAGAATCTGCAAGGGTGTGTGTATGTGTGTGTGCGTGTGTGAAAACGACATGAATTCAAACCCACTCCAAATATTCTACATGTGTGTGATTTTGTGTGTGTTTGTGTGTATGTGTGTGTGGAAAAAGGACACGAACCAGAAGACATCCAGAGGTTCTGCAAGGGTATGTTTGTGAATGTGAGTGTGTGTGGGTGTGTGTGTGTCAAAAGAACACGAAGTCAGAAGCCCTCCAGAGATTCTGCAAGAGTGTGAGTGTGTGGCGTGTGTGTTAAAAGTACATGACGTCAGAAGCCTTCCAGAGATTCTGCAAGGTGTGTGTATGTATGTGTGCGTGTGTTAAAAGGACATGAATTCAAACCCAATCCGAAGATTCTGCATGGGTGTGTTTGTGTGTGTGTGTGTGTGTGTGTGTGTGCGGAAAAAGGACACGAATCAGAAAACATCCAGAGTTTCTGCAAGGGTATGTGTGTGAATGTGAGTGTGTGTGTGTGTGTGTGTGTGTGTGTAAAAGGACACGAAGTTAGGAGCCCTGCATATATTATGCAGGGATGTGTGTGTGTAAAAAGAATACTACATCAGACGCCCACCAGAGATTCAGCAAGAGTGTGTGTGTGTGGTGTGTGTGTGTTAAAAGGACACGACGTCAGAAGCCTTCCAGTGATTGTGCAAGCGTGCGTGTATGTGTGTTTATGTTTGTAAAAAGACAGGAAGTCAGAAGCCCTCTAGGGATTCTCCAAATATCTGAGTGTGTGTGTGCGTGTGTGTGTGTATAAAAATGACAAGAAATCAGAAAATTCCAGAGATACTGCAAAGGTGCGTGTGTGTGTGTAGGTAAAAAGGACACGATGTTAGAAGCCCTCCAGAGATTCTCCAAGGGTGTGCTTGTGTGTGGGTGGGTATGTAAAAATGACCCGAACGAGAAGCCCACCAGAGATTCTTCAATGCTATCAGTGTGAGTGTGTATGTGTAAAAAGGACACGAGGTCAGCAGCCCTCTAGAGATTCTGTACGGGTATGAATTTGAGTGTTTGTGTGTCTGTGTGTGTGTGTGTGTGTAAAGACACGAATTCAAGCGATACAGAGATTCTTTAGGGGTGTGTATGTGTGAGTGTGTAAAAAGGACAAGAAGTCATAAGCCCTCTAGAGATTTTTCAACGGTGTGTGTGGGTGAGAGATTTTAAAAAGACCAAAGTTCATAAGTTCTCCAGAAGTTGTGCCAGGGTGTGTGTGTGTATGCCTGTTTGTCTAAAAAGGACACGAAATCAGAAGTCCTCCAGAGATTCTGCAAGGGTGCATGCATGTGTGTATGTGTTTGTGTGAGTGTGTAAAAGGATATGAAGTCAGAAGCCCTCCAGATGTTACGTAAGGCTGTGTATGTGTGAGTCTGTAAAAAGGACACGACATCAGAATCCCTCCTGAGATTCTGCAATGGTGTGAATGAATGTGCATATGAAAAAAAGACTTGAAATCAGAAGCCCTGTAGAGATTCAACAAGGGTGTGAGTGTGTGTCTGTGTGTGTGTGTGTGTGTAAAAAGGACACGAAGTCAGAAGCCCTCCAGATGTTCTGCAAGGTTGTGTGTGTGTGGGGGTGTGTGGGTGCAAAAAGTACACCACATCAGAATCCCTCCAGAGATTCTGCAACGGTGTGAATGTATGTGTATATGTAAAAAGGACTTGAAATCAGAAGTCCTGCAGAGATTCGGCAAGGGTGTGAGTGTCTGTGTGTGTGTGTGTGTAAAAAGGACATGAATTCAGAAGCCCTCAGGAGAATCAGCAAGGTTATGAGTGTGAGTGTGCGTGTGTGAGTGTGTGTGTGTAAAAATGAGACAAAGTCAGAAGTCCTGCAGTGAATCTGCAAGGGTTTGAGTGTGTGAGTGTCTAAGAAGGACACGAACAGAAGCCCTCCAGAGATTCTGCAAGGGTGTGTGTATGTGTGTGTGCCTGTGTAAAAAAGGACATGAATTCAAACCCACTCCAAAGATTCTACATGGGTGTGATTTTGTGTGTGTTTGTGTGTATGTGTGTGTGGAAAAAAGGACAGGAATCAGAAGACATCCAGAGGTTCTGCAAGGGTATGTTTGTGAATATGAGTGTGTGTGGGTGGGTGTGTGTCAAAAGAACACTACGTCAGAAGCCCTCCAGAGATTCTGCAAGAGTGTGAGTGTGTGGTGTGTGTGTTAAAAGGACACGATGTCAGAAGGCTTCCAGAGATTGTGCAAGGGTGCGTGTATGTGTGTGTATGTGTGTAAAAGGACAGGAAGTCAGAAGCCCTCTAGGGATTCTGAAAATATCTGAGTGTGTGTGTGTGTGTGTATATATAAAAATGACAAGAAATCAGAAACTTCCAGAGATTCTGCAAAGGTGTGTGTGTGTTTGTGTTTAGGTAAAAAGGACACTAAGTCAGAAGCCCTCCAGGTGTTCTGCAAGGGTGTGTGTATGTGTGTGTACGTGTGTAAAAAGGACATGAATTCAAACCCCCTCCAAAGATTCTACATGGGTGTGATTTTGTGTGTGTGTCTGTGTGTGTGTGTGTGGAAAAAGGACACGAATCAGAAGACATCCAGAGCTTCTGCAAGGGTATGTGTGCGAATGTGAGTGTGTGTGTGGGTGTGTAAAAAGGACACGAGGTCAGAAGCCCTTCATATATAATGCAAGGATGTGTGTGTGTAAAAAGAAATCTACGTCAGACGCCCTCCAGAGATTCTTCAAGAGTGTGAGTGTGTGGTGTGTGTGTTAAAAGGACATGACGTCAGAAGCCTTCCAGAGATTCTGCAAAGTGTGTGTATGTATGTGTGCGTGTGTTAAAAAGACATGAATTCAAACCCACTCCGAAGATTCTGCATGGGTGTGATTGTGTGTGTGTGTGTGTGTGTGTGTGCGGAAAAAGGTCACGAATCAGGAAACATCCAGAGTTTCTGCAAGGGTATGTGTGAGAATGTGTGTGTGTGTGTGTGTGTGTAAAAGGACACGAAGTCAGAAGCCCTGCATATATTATGCATGGATGTGTGTGTGTAAAAAGAATACTATGTCAGAAGCCCTTCAGAGATTCTGCAAGAGTGTGAGTGTGTGGTGTGTGTGTTAAAAGGACACGATGTCAGAAGCCTTCCAGAGATTGTGCAAGGGTGCGTGTATGTGTGTGTATGTGTGTAAAAGGACATGAAGTCAGAAGCCCTCTAGGGATTCTGAAAATATCTGAGTGTGTGTGTGTGTGTGTATAAAAATGACAAGAAATCAGAAACTTCCAGAGATTCTGCAAAGGTGTGTGTGTGTTTGTGTTTAGGTAAAAAGGACACGATGTTAGAAGCCCTCCAGAGATTCTCCAAGGATGTGCTTGTGTGTGGGTGTGTATGTAAAAATGACATGAACGAGAAGCCCGCCAGAGATTCTTCAATGGTATCAGTGTGAGTGTGTATGTGTAAAAAGGACACGGAGTTAGAAGCCCTCTAGAGATTCTGTAAGGGTATGAATTTGAGTGTTTGTGTGTGTGTGTGTGTGTGTGTGTGTAAAGACACGAATTCAAGCGATAGAGATTCTTTAGGGGTGTGTATGTGTGAGTGTGTAAAAAGGACAAGAAGTCATAAGCCCTCTAGATATTCTTCAACGGTGAGTGCGGGTGAGAGATTTTAAAAAGAACAAAGGTCATAAGTTCTCAATAGATTCTGCCAGGTGTGTGTGTGTATGCCTATGTCTAAAAAGGACACGAAATCAGAAGTCCTCCAGAGATTCTGCAAGGGTGTGTGTGTGGGGGTGTGTGTAAAAAGGACATGACATCAGAATCCCTCCAGAGATTCTGCAATGGTGTGAATGTATGTGTATATTTAAAAAGGACTTGAAATCAGAAGCCCGGTAGAGATTTGACAAGGGTGTGAGTGTGTGTGTGTGTGTGTGTGTGTGTGTAAAAAGAACACGAAGTCAGAAGTCCTCCAGATGTTCTGCAAGGGTGTGTGTATGTGTGTGTGTGTGTTTAAAAGGACATGAATTCAAACCCCCTCCAAAGATTCTACATGGGTGTGATTTTGTGTGTGTGTTTGTGTGTGTGTGTGGAAAAGGACAGGAATCAGAAGACATCAAGAGCTTCTGCAAGGGTATGTGTGTGAATGTGAGTGTGTGTGTGTGTGTGTGTAAAAAGGACACGAAGTCAGAAGCCCTCCAGATGGTCTGCAAGGGTGTGTCTGTGTGTGTGGGTGGGTGTAAAAAGTACACCACATCAGAATCCCTCCAGAGATTCTGCAATGGTGTGAATGTATGTGTTTATGTAAAATGACTTGAAATCAGAAGCACTGTAGAGATTCGGCACGGGTGTGAGTGTCTGTGTGTGTGTGTGTGTGTGTGTAAAAAGTAGATTAATTCAGAAGCCTTCCAGAGATTCAGCAAGGTGATGAGTGTGAGTGTGCGTGTGTGAGTGTGTTTGTGTAAAAAGGAGACAAAGTCAGAAGTCCTGCAGAGAATCTGCAAGGGTTTCAGTGTTTGAGTGTCTAAAAAGGCCACGAACAGAAGCCCTCCAGAGGTTATGTAAGGGTGTGTGTATGTGTGTGTGCGTGTGTAAAAACGACATGTATTCAAACCCACTCCAAAGATTCTACATGGGTGTGATTTTGTGTGTGTTTGTGTGTATGTGTGTGTGGGAAAAGTAAATGAATCAGAAGACATCCAGAGCTTCTGCAAGGGTATGTGTGTGAATGTCAGTGTGAGTGTGTAAAAAGAACACTACGTCAGAAGCGCTCCAGGGATTCTGCAACAGTGTGGGTGTGTTGTGTGTGTGTTAAAAGGACACGACGTCAAAAGCCTTCCAGAGATTCTGCAAGGGTGTGTGTATGTGTGTGTGCGTGTGTTAAAAGGACATGAATTCAAACCAACTCCGAAGATTCTGCATGGGTGTGATTGTGTGTGTGTGTGTGTGTGTGTGTGTGTGCGGAAAAAGGACACGAATCAGAAAACATCCCGAGTTTCTGCAAGGGTATGTGTGTGAATGTGAGTGTGTGTGTGTGTAAAAAGGACACTAATTCAGAAGCCCTGCATATATTAGGGATGTGTGTGTGTAAAACGAATATTACATCAGAAGCCCTCTAGAGATTCTGCAAGAGTGTGAGTGTGTGGTGTGTGTGTGTTAAAAGGACACGACGTCAGAAGCCTTCCAGAGATTGTGTAATGGGGCGTTTATGTGTGTGTATGTGTGTAAAAAGACAGAAAGTCAGAAGCTCTCTAGGGATTCTGCAAATATCTGAGTGTGTGTGTGCGTGTGTGTATAAAAATGACAAGAAGTCTGAAACTTCCAGATTCTGCAAAGGTGTGTGTGTGTGTGTGTAGGTAAAAAGAACACGATGTTAGAAGCCCTCCAGAGATTCTCCAAGGGTGTGCTTGTGTGTGGGTGTGTATGTAAAAATGACCCGATTGAGAAGCCAACCAGAGATTCTTCAATGGTATCAGTGTGAGTGTGTATGTGTAAAAAGGACACGAAATCAGAAGCCCTCTAGAGATTCTATAAGGGTATGGATTTGAGTGTTTGTGTGTGTGTGTGTGTGTGTGTGTGTGTGTAAAGACACGAATTTAAGCAATACAGAGATTCTTTAGGGGTGTGTATGTGTGAGTGTGTAAAAAGGAGAAGAAGTCATAAGCCCTCTAGATATTCTTCAACGGTGAGTGCGGGTGAGAGATTTTAAAAAGTCCAAAGGTCAGAAGTTGTCAATAGATTCTGCCAGGTGTGTGTGTGTATGCCTGTGTGTCTAAAAAGGACACGAAATCCGAAGTCCTCCAGAGATTCTGCAAGGGTGTGTGTGTGTGTGTGTGTGTGTGTAAAAAGGACATGACATCAGAACCCTCCAGAGATTCTGCAATTGTGTGAATGTATGTGTATATTTAAAAAGGACTTGAAATCAGAAACCCGGTAGAGATTTGGCAAGGGTGTGAGTGTGTGTGTGTGTGTGTGTGTGTGTGTGTGTGTTAAAAGGACACGAAGTCAGCAGCCCTCTAGAGATTCTGTACGGGTATGAATTTGAGTATTTGTGTGTGCGTGTGTGTGTGTAAAGGCACGAATTCAAGCGATACAGAGTTTCTTTAGGGGTGTGTATGTGTGAGTGTGTAAAAAGGACAAGAAGTCATAAGCCCTCTAGAGATTTTTCAACGGTGTGTGTGGGTGAGAGATTTTAAAAAGACCAAAGTTCAGAAGTTCTCCAGATGTTGTGCCAGGGTGTGTGTGTGTATGCCTGTGTGTCTAAAAAGTACACGAAATCAGAAGTCCTCCAGAGATTCTGCAAGGGTGCATGCATGTGTGTATGTGTCTGTGTGTGTGTGAAAAGGACATGAATTCAGAAGCCCTCAGGAGAATCGGCAAGGTTATGAGTGTGAGTGTGAGTGTGTGTGTGTGAGTGTGTGTGTGTAAAAATGAGACAAAGTCAGAAGTCCTGCAGAGAATCTGCAAGGGTTTGAGTGTGTGAGTGTTTAAGAAGGACACGAACAGAAGCCCTCCAGAGATTCTGCAAGGGTGTGTGTATGTGTGTGTGCGTGTGTAAAAAAGGACATGAATTCAAACCCACTCCAAAGATTCTACATGGGTGTGATTTTGTGTGTGTTTGTGTGTATGTGTGTTTGGAAAAAAGGACAGGAATCAGAAGACATCCAGAGGTTCTGCAAGGGTATGTTTGTGAATGTGAGTGTGTGTGGGTGTGTGTGTGTCAAAAGAACACTACGTCAGAAGCCCTCCAGAGATTCTGCAAGAGTGTGAGTGTGTGGTGTGTGTGTTAAAAGGACACGATGTCAGAAGCCTTCCAGAGATTGTGCAAGGGTGCGTGTATGTGTGTGTATGTGTGTAAAAGGACATGAAGTCAGAAGCCCTCTAGGGATTCTGAAAATATCTGAGTGTGTGTGTGTGTGTGTGTATATAAAAATGACAAGAAATCAGAAACTTCCAGAGATTCTGCAAAGGTGTGTGTGTGTTTGTGTTTAGGTAAAAAGGACACGATGTTAGAAGCCCTCCAGAGATTCTCCAAGGATGTGCTTGTGTGTGGGTGTGTATGTAAAAATGACATGAACGTGAAGCCCGCCAGAGATTCTTCAATGGTATCAGTGTGAGTGTGTATGTGTAAAAAGGACACGGAGTCAGAAGCCCTCTAGAGATTCTGTAAGGGTATGAATTTGAGTATTTGTGTGTGTGTGTGTGTAAAGACAAGAATTCAAGCGATAGAGGTTCTTTAGGGGTGTGTATGCGTGAGTGTGTAAAAAGGACAAGAAGTCATAAGCCCTCTAGATATTCTTCAACGGTGAGTGCGGGTGAGATATTTTAAAAAGAACAAAGGTCAGAAGTTGTCAATAGATTCTGCCAGGTGTGTGTGTGTATGCCTGTGTGTCTAAAAAGGACACGAAATGAGAAGTCCTCCAGAGATTCTGCAAGGGTGTGTGTGTGTGGGTGTGTGTAAAAAGGACATGACATCAGAATCCCTCCAGAGATTCTGCAATGGTGTGAATGTATGTGTATATTTAAAAAGGACTTGAAATCAGAAGCCCGGTAGATATTTGGCAAGGGTGTGAGTGTGTGTGTGTGTGTGTGTGTAAAAAGGACACGAAGTCAGAAGCCCTCCCGATGTTCTGCAAGGGTGTGTGTATGTGTGTGTGTGTGTTTAAAAGGACATGAATTCAAACCCCCTCCAAAGATTCTACATGGGTGTGATTTTGTGTGTGTGTCTGTGTGTGTGTGTGGAAAAGGACAGGAATCAGAAGACATCAAGAGCTTCTGCAAGGGTATGTGTGTGAATGTGAGTGTGTGTGTGTGTGTGTGTGTAAAAAGGACACGAAGTCAGAAGCCCTCCAGATGGTCTGCAAGGGTGTGTGTGTGTGTGTGTGGGTGGGTATAAAATGTACACCACATCAGAATCCCTCCAGAGATTCTGCAATGGTGTGAATGTATGTGTTTATGTAAAAGGACTTGAAATCAGATGCACTGTAGAGATTCGGCACGGGTGTGAGTGTCTGTGTGTGTGTGTGTGTGTGTGTAAAAAGTAGATTAATTCAGAAGCCCTCCAGAGATTCAGCAAGGTTTTGAGTGTGAGTGTGCGTGTGTGAGTGTGTTTGTGTAAAAAGGAGACAAAGTCAGAAATCCTGCAGAGAATCTGCAAGGGTTTCAGTGTTTGAGTGTCTAAAAAGGCCACGAACAGAAGCCCTCCAGAGGTTATGTAAGGGTGTGTGTATGTGTGTGTGCGTGTGTAAAAACGACATGTATTCAAACCCACTCCAAAGATTCTACATGGGTGTGATTTTGTGTGTGTTTGTGTGTATGTGTGTGTGGAAAAAGTACACGAATCAGAAGACATCCAGAGCTTCTGCAAGGGTATGTGTGTGAATGTCAGTGTGAGTGTGTAAAAAGAACACTACGTCAGAAGCCCTCCAGGGATTCTGCAACAGTGTGGGTGTGTTGTGTGTGTGTTAAAAGGACACGACGTCAAAAGCCTTCCAGAGATTCTGCAAGGGTGTATGTATGTGTGTGTGCGTGTGTTAAAAGGACATGAATTCAAACCCACTCCGAAGATTCTGCATGGGTGTGATTGTGTGTGTGTGTGTGTGTGTGCGGAAAAAGGACACGAATCAGAAAACATCCAGAGTTTCTGCAAGGGTATGTGTGTGAATGTGAGTGTGTGTGTGTGTAAAAAGGACACTAATTCAGAAGCCCTGCATATATTAGGGATGTGTGTGTGTAAAACGAATATTACATCAGAAGCCCTCTAGAGATTCTGCAAGAGTGTGAGTGTGTGGTGTGTGTGTTAAAAGGACACGACGTCAGAAGCCTTCCAGAGATTGTGTAATGGGGCGTTTATGTGTGTGTATGTGTGTAAAAAGGCAGAAAGTCAGAAGCTCTCTAGGGATTCTGCAAATATCTGAGTGTGTGTGTGCGTGTGTGTATAAAAATGACAAGAAGTCTGAAACTTCCAGATTCTGCAAAGGTGTGTGTGTGTGTGTGTAGGTAAAAAGAACACGATGTTAGAAGCCCTCCAGAGATTCTCCAAGGGTGTGCTTGTGTGTGGGTGTGTATGTAAAAATGACCCGAATGAGAAGCCAACCAGAGATTCTTCAATGGTATCAGTGTGAGTGTGTATGTGTAAAAAGGACACGAAATCAGAAGCCCTCTAGAGATTCTATAAGGGTATGGATTTGAGTGTTTGTGTGTGTGTGTGTGTGTGTAAAGACACGAATTTAAGCAATACAGAGATTTTTTAGGGGTGTGTATGTGTGAGTGTGTAAAAAGGAGAAGAAGTCATAAGCCCTCTAGATATTCTTCAACGGTGAGTGCGGGTGAGAGATTTTAAAAAGTCCAAAGGTCAGAAGTTGTCAATAGATTCTGCCAGGTGTGTGTGTGTATGCCTGTGTGTCTAAAAAGGACACGAAATCAGAAGTCCTCCAGAGATTCTGCAAGGGTGTGTGTGTGTGTGTGTGTGTGTGTGTGTGTGTAAAAAGGACATGACATCAGAACCCTCCAGAGATTCTGCAATTGTGTGAATGTATGTGTATATTTAAAAAGGACTTGAAATCAGAAACCCAGTAGAGATTTGGCAAGGGTGTGAGTGTGTGTGTGTGTGTGTGTGTGTTAAAAGGACACGAAGTCAGCAGCCCTCTAGAGATTCTGTACGGGTATGAATTTGAGTATTTGTGTGTGCGTGTGTGTGTGTAAAGGCACGAATTCAAGCGATACAGAGTTTCTTTAGGTGTGTGTATGTGTGAGTGTGTAAAAAGGACAAGAAGTCATAAGCCCTCTAGAGATTTTTCAACGGTGTGTGTGGGTGAGAGATTTTAAAAAGACCAAAGTTCAGAAGTTCTCCAGATGTTGTGCCAGGGTGTGTGTGTGTATGCCTGTGTGTCTAAAAAGTACACGAAATCAGAAGTCCTCCAGAGATTCTGCAAGGGTGCATGCATGTGTGTATGTGTCTGTGTGAGTGTGTAAAAGGATATGAATTCAGAAGCCCTCCAGATGTTACGTAAGGGTGTGTATGTGTGAGTCTGTAAAAAGGACACGACATCAGAATCCCTCCAGAGATTCTGCAACGGTGTGAATGTATGTGTATATGTAAAAAGGACTTGAAATCAGAAAAGTCCTGTAGAGATTCGGCAAGGGTGTGAGTGTCTGTGTGTGTGTGTGTGTGTGTGTGAAAAGGACATGAAATCAGAAGCCCTCAGGAGAATCGGAAAGGTTATGAGTGTGAGTGTGTGTGTGTGAGTGTGTGTGTGTAAAAATGAGACAAAGTCAGAAGTCCTGCAGAGAATCTGCAAGGGTTTGAGTGTGTGAGTGTTTAAGAAGGACACGAACAGAAGCCCTCCAGAGATTCTGCAAGGGTGTGTGTATGTGTGTGTGCGTGTGTAAAAAAGGACATGAATTCAAACCCACTCCAAAGATTCTACATGGGTGTGATTTTGTGTGTGTTTGTGTGTATGTGTGTTTGGAAAAAGGACACGAATCGGAAGACATCCAGAGTTCTGCAAGGGTATGTTTGTGAATGTGAGTGTGTGTGGGTGTGTGTGTGTCAAAAGGACACTACGTCAGAAGCCCTCCAGAGATTCTGCAAGAGTGTGAGTGTGTGGTGTGTGTGTTAAAAGGACACGATGTCAGAAGCCTTCCAGAGATTGTGCAAGGGTGCGTGTATGTGTGTGTATGTGTGTAAAAGGACATGAAGTCAGAAGCCCTCTAGGGATTCTGAAAATATCTGAGTGTGTGTGTGTGTGTGTGTATATATAAAAATGACAAGAAATCAGAAACTTCCAGAGATTCTGCAAAGGTGTGTGTGTGTTTGTGTTTAGGTAAAAAGGACACGATGTTAGAAGCCCTCCAGAGATTCTCCAAGGATGTGCTTGTGTGTGGGTGTGTATGTAAAAATGACATGAACGAGAAGCCCGCCAGAAATTCTTCAATGGTATCAGTGTGAGTGTGTATGTGTAAAAAGGACACGGAGTCAGAAGCCCTCTAGAGATTCTGTAAGGGTATGAATTTGAGTGTTTGTGTGTGTGTGTGTGTGTGTGTGTAAAGACACGAATTCAAGCGATAGAGATTCTTTAGGGGTGTGTATGTGTGAGTGTGTAAAAAGGACAAGAAGTCATAAGCCCTCTAGATATTCTTCAACGGTGAGTGCGGGTGAGAGATTTTAAAAAGAACAAAGGTCAGAAGTTGTCAATAGATTCTGCCAGGTGTGTTTGTGTATGCCTATGTCTAAAAAGGACACGAAATCAGAAGTCCTCCAGAGATTCTGCAAGGGTGTGTGTGTGTGTAAAAAGGACATGACATCAGAATCCCTCCAGAGATTCTGCAATGGTGTGAATGTATGTGTATATTTTAAAAGAACTTGAAATCACAAGCCCGGCAGAGATTTGGCAAGGGTGTGAGTGTGTGTGTGTGTGTGTGCGTAAAAAGGACACGAAGTCAGAAGCCCTCCAGGTGTTCTGCAAGGGTGTGTGTATGTGTGTGTACGTGTGTAAAAAGGACATGAATTCAAACCCTCTCCAAATATTCTACATGGGTGAGATTTTGTGTGTGTGTCTGTGTGTGTGTGTGTGGAAAAAGGACACGAATCAGAAGACATCCAGAGCTTCTGCAAGGGTATGTGTGCGAATGTGAGGGTGTGTGTGGGTGTGTAAAATGGACACGAAGTCAGAAGCCCTTCATATATAATGCAAGGATGTGTGTGTGTAAAAAGAAATCTACGTCAGACGCCCTCCAGAGATTCTTCAAGAGTGTGAGTGTGTGGTGTGTGTGTTAAAAGGACATGACGTCAGAAGCCTTCCAGAGATTCTGCAAGGTGTGTGTATGTATGTGTGCGTGTGTTAAAAGGACATGAATTCAAACCCACTCCGAAGATTCTGCATGGGTGTTATTGTGTGTGTGTGTGTGTGTGTGTGTGTGTGTGTGTGCGGAAAAAGGTCACGAATCAGAAAACATCCAGAGTTTCTGCAAGGGTATGTGTGTGAATGTGTGTGTGTGTGTGTGTGTGTGTGTGTGTAAAAAGGACACGAAGTCAGAAGCCCTGCATATATTATGCATGGATGTGTGTGTGTAAAAAGAATACTATGTCAGAAGCCCTTCAGAGATTCTGCAAGAGTGTGAGTGTGTGGTGTGTGTGTTAAAAGGACACGATGTCAGAAGCCTTCCAGAGATTGTGCAATGGTGCGTGTATGTGTGTGAATTTGTGTAAAAAGACAGGAAGTCAGAAGCTCTCTAGGGATTCTGCAAATATCTGAGTGTGTGTGTCTGTGTGTGTTTGTATAAAAATGACAAGAAGTCAGAAACTTCCAGAGATTCTGCAAAGGTGTGTGTGTGTGTGTAGGTAAATAGGACACGATGTTAGAAGCCCTCCAGAGATTCTCAAGGGTGTGCTTGTGTGTGGGTGTGTATGTAAAAATGACCCGAACGAGAAGCCCACCAGAGATTCTTCAATGGTATCAGTGTGAGTGTGTATGTGTAAAAAGGACACGAAGTCAGAAGCTCTCTAGAGATTCTATAAGGGTATGGATTTGAGTGTTTGTGTGTGTGTGTGTGTGTGTGTAAAGACACGAATTTAAGCAATAGAGAGATTCTTTAGGGGTGTGTATGTGTGAGTATGTAAAAAGGACAAGAAGTCATAAGCCCTCTAGATATTCTTCAACGGTGAGTGCGGGTGAGAGATTTTAAAAAGAACAAAGGTCAGAAGTTGTCAATAGATTCTGCCAGGTGTGTGTGTGTATGCCTGTGTGTCTAAAAAGGACACGAAATCAGAAGTCCTCCAGAGATTCTGCAAGGGTGCATGCATGTGTGTATGTGTCTGTGTGAGTGTGTAAAAAGATATGAATTCAGAAGCCCTCCAGATGTTACGTAAGGGTGTATATGTGTGAGTCTGTAAAAAGGACACGACATCAGAATCCCTCCTGACATTCTGCAACGGTGTGAATGAATGTGTATATGAAAAAAAGACTTGAAATCAGAAGCCCTGTAGAGATTCAACAAGGGTGTGAGTGTGTGTCTGTGTGTGTGTGTGTGTGTGTGTAAAAAGAACACGAAGTCAGAAGCCCTCCAGATGGTCTGCAAGGGTGTGTGTGTGTGGGTGTGTGGGTGTAAAAAGTACACCACATCAGAATCCCTCCAGAGATTCTGCAACGGTGTGAATGTATGTGTATATGTAAAAAGGACATGAAATCAGAAGTCCTGTAGAGATTCGGCAAGGGTGTGAGTGTCTGTGTGTGTGTGTGTGTGTGTGTAAAAAGGACATGAATTCAGAAGCCCTCAGGAGAATCGGCAAGGTTATGAGTGTGAGTGTGCGTGTGTGAGTGCGTGTGTGTAAAAATGAGACAAAGTCAGAAGTCCTGCAAAGAATCTGAAAGGGTTTGAGTGTGTGAGTGTCTAAGAAGAACCGAACAGAAGCCCTCCAGAGATTCTGCAAGGGTGTGTGTACGTGTGTGTGCGTGTGTAAAAAGGGACATGAATTCAAACCCACTCCAAAGATTCTACATGGGTGTGATTTTGTGTGTGTTTGTGTGTATGTGTGTGTGGAAAAAAGGACAGGAATCAGAAGACATCCAGAGGTTCTGCAAGGGTATGTTTGTGAATGTGAGTGTGTGTGGGTGTGTGTGTGTCAAAAGAACACTACGTCAGAAGCCCTCCAGAGATTCTGCAAGAGTGTGAGTGTGTGGTGTGTGTGTTAAAAGGACACGATGTCAGAAGCCTTCCAGAGATTGTGCAAGGGTGCATGTATGTGTGTGTATGTGTGTAAAAGGACATGAAGTCAGAAGCCCTCTAGGGATTCTGAAAATATCTGAGTGTGTGTGTGTGTGTATATATATAAAAATGACAAGAAATCAGAAAATTCCAGAGATTCTGCAAAGGTGTGTGTGTGTTTGTGTTTAGGTAAAAAGGACACGATGTTAGAAGCCCTCCAGAGATTCTCCAAGGATGTGCTTGTGTGTGGGTGTGTATGTAAAAATGACATGAACGAGAAGCCCACCAGAGATTCTTCAATGGTATCAGTGTGAGTGTGTATGTGTAAAAAGGACACGGAGTCAGAAGCCCTCTAGAGATTCTGTAAGGGTATGAATTTGAGTGTTTGTGTGTGTGTGTGTGTGTGTGTGTGTAAAGACACGAATTCAAGCGATAGAGATTCTTTAGGGGTGTGTATGTGTGAGTGTGTAAAAAGGACAAGAAGTCATAAGCCCTCTAGATATTCTTCAACGGTGAGTGCGGGTGAGAGATTTTAAAAAGAACAAAGGTCAGAAGTTGTCAATAGATTCTGCCAGGTGTGTGTGTGTGTATGCCTATGTCTAAAAAGGACACGAAATCAGAAGTCCTCCAGAGATTCTGCAAGGGTGTGTGTGTGTGTAAAAAGGACATGACATCAGAATCCCTCCAGAGATTCTGCAATGGTGTGAATGTATGTGTATATTTTAAAAGAACTTGAAATCACAAGCCCGGCAGAGATTTGGCAAGGGTGTGAGTGTGTGTGTGTGTGTGTGTGTAAAAAGGACACGAAGTCAGAAGCCCTCCAGGTGTTCTGCAAGGGTGTGTGTATGTGTGTGTACGTGTGTAAAAAGGACATGAATTCAAACCCTCTCCAAATATTCTACATGGGTGAGATTTTGTGTGTGCGTCTGTGTGTGTGTGTGTGGAAAAAGGACACGAATCAGAAGACATCCAGAGCTTCTGCAAGGGTATGTGTGCGAATGTGAGGGTGTGTGTGGGTGTGTAAAATGGACACGAAGTCAGAAGCCCTTCATATATAATGCAAGGATGTGTGTGTGTAAAAAGAAATCTACGTCAGACGCCCTCCAGAGATTCTTCAAGAGTGTGAGTGTGTGGTGTGTGTGTTAAAAGGACATGACGTCAGAAGCCTTCCAGAGATTCTGCAAGGTGTGTGTATGTATGTGTGCGTGTGTTAAAAGGACATGAATTCAAACCCACTCCGAAGATTCTGCATGGGTGTGATTTTGTGTGTGTGTGTGTGTGTGTGTGTGTGTGCGGAAAAAGGTCACGAATCAGAAAACATCCAGAGTTTCTGCAAGGGTATGTGTGTGAATGTGTGTGTGTGTGTGTGTGTGTGTGTAAAAAGAACACGAAGCCAGAAGCCCTGCATATATTATGCATGGATGTGTGTGTGTAAAAAGAATACTATGTCAGAAGCCCTTCAGAGATTCTGTAAGAGTGTGAGTGTGTGGTGTGTGTGTTAAAAGGACACGATGTCAGAAGCCTTCCAGAGATTGTGCAATGGTGCGTGTATGTGTGTGTATTTGTGTAAAAAGACAGAAAGTCAGAAGCTCTCTAGGGATTCTGCAAATATCTGAGTGTGTGTGTCTGTGTGTGTTTGTATAAAAATGACAAGAAGTCAGAAACTTCCAGAGATTCTGCAAAGGTGTGCGTGTGTGTGTAGGTAAATAGGACACGATGTTAGAAGCCCTCCAGAGATTCTCAAGGGTGTGCTTGTGTGTGGGTGTGTATGTAAAAATGACCCGAACGAGAAGCCCACCAGAGATTCTTCAATGGTATCAGTGTGAGTGTGTATGTGTAAAAAGGACACGAAGTCAGAAGCCCTCTAGAGATTCTATAAGGGTATGGATTTGAGTGTTTGTGTGTGTGTGTGTGTGTGTGTGTAAAGACACGAATTTAAGCAATAGAGAGATTCTTTAGGGGTGTGTATGTGTGAGTATGTAAAAAGGACAAGAAGTCATAAGCCCTCTAGATATTCTTCAACGGTGAGTGCGGGTGAGAGATTTTAAAAAGAACAAAGGTCAGAAGTTGTCAATAGATTCTGCCAGGTGTGTGTGTATGCCTGTGTGTCTAAAAAGGACACGAAATCAGAAGTCCTCCAGAGATTCTGCAAGGGTGTGTGTGGATGTGTGTAAAAAGGACATGACATCAGAATCCCTCCAGAGATTCTGCAATGGTGTGAATGTATGTGTATATTTAAAAAGGACTTGAAATCAGAAGCCCGGTAGAGATTTGGCAAGGGTGTGAGTGTGTGTGTGTGTGTGTGTGTGTAAAAAGGACACGAAGTCAGAAGCCCTCCAGATGTTCTGCAAGGGTGTGTGCATGTGTGTGCGTGTTTAAAAGGACATGAATTCAAACCCCCTCCAAAGATTCTTCTACATGGGTGTGATTTTGTGTGTGTGTCTGTGTGTGTTTGTGGAAAAGGACAGGAATCAGAAGACATCAAGAGCTTCTGCAAGGGTATGTGTGTGAATGTGAGTGTGTGTGTGTAAAAAGGACACGAAGTCAGAAGCCCTCCAGATGGTCTGCAAGGCTGTGTGTGGGTGGGTGTAAAAATTACACCACATCAGAATCCCTCCTGAGATTCTGCAATGGTGTGAATGTATGTGTTTATGTAAAAGGACTTGAAATCAGAAGCACTGTAGTGATTCGGCACGGGTGTGAGTGTCTGTGTGTGTGTGTGTGTGTGTGTAAAAAGTAGATTAATTCAGAAGCCCTCCAGAGATTCAGCAAGGTTATGAGTGTGAGTGTGCGTGTGTGAGTGTGTTTGTGTAAAAAGGAGACAAAGTCAGAAGTCCTGCAGAGAATCTGCAAGGGTTTCAGTGTTTGAGTGTCTAAAAAGGACACGAACAGAAGCCCTCCAGAGGTTATGTAAGGGTGTGTGTATGTGTGTGTGCGTGTGTAAAAACGACATGTATTCAAACCCACTCCAAAGATTCTACATGGGTGTGATATTGTGTGTGTTTGTGTGTATGTGTGTGTGGAAAAAGTACACGCATCAGAAGACATCCAGAGCTTCTGCAAGGGTATGTGTGTGAATGTCAGTGTGAGTGTGTGTGTGTGTGTAAAAAGAACACTACGTCAGAAGCCCTCCAGAGATTCTGCAACAGTGTGAGTGTGTTGTGTGTGTGTTAAAAGGACACGATGTCAAAAGCCTTCCAGAGATTCTGCAAGGGTGTGTGTATGTGTGTGTGCGTGTGTTAAAAGGAGATGAATTCAAACCCACTCCGAAGATTCTGCATGGGTGTGATTGTGTGTGTGTTGTGTGTGTGTGTGCGGAAAAAGGACACGAATCAGAAAGCATCCAGAGTTTCTGCAAGGGTATGTGTGTGAATGTGTGTGTGTGTGTGTGTGTGTGTAAAAAGGACACGAAGTCAGAAGCCCTGCATATATTAGGCAAGGATGTGTGTGTGTAAAAAGAATACTACGTCAGAAGCCCTCTAGAGATTCTACAAGAGTGTGAGTGTGTGGTGTGTGTGTTAAAAGGACACGACGTCAGAAGCCTTCCAGAGATTGTGCAATGGGGCGTTTATGTGTGTGTATGTGTGTAAAAAGACAGAAAGTCAGAAGCTCTCTAGGGATTCTGCAAATATCTGAGTGTGTGTGTGCGTGTGTGTATAAAAATGACAAGAAATCTGAAACTTCCAGATTCTGCAAAGGTGTGTGTGTGTGTGTGTAGGTAAAAAGGACACGATGTTAGAAGCCCTCCAAAGATTCTCCAAGGGTGTGCTTGTGTGTGGGTGTGTATGTAAAAATGACCCGAATGAGAAGCCCACCAGAGATTCTTCAATGGTATCAGTGTGAGTGTGTATGTGTAAAAAGGACACGAAGTCAGCAGCCCTCTATAGATTCTGTACGGGTATGAATTTGAGTATTTGTGTGTGTTTGTGTGTGTGTGTAAAGACACGAATTCAAGCGATACAGAGTTTCTTTAGGGGTGTGTATGTTTCAGTGTGTAAAAAGGACAAGAAGTCATAAGCCCTCTAGAGATTTTTCAACGGTGTGTGTGGGTGAGAGATTTAAAAAGACCAAAGTTCAGAGGTTCTCCAGATGTTGTGCCAGGGTGTGTGTGTGTGTATGCCTGTGTGTCTAAAAAGGACACGAAATCAGAAGTCCTCCAGAGATTCTGCAAGGGTGCATGCATGTGTGTATGTGTCTGTGTGAGTGTGTAAATGGATATTAATTCAGAAGCCCTCCAGATGTTACGTAAAGGTGTGTATGTGTGAGTCTGTAAAAAGGACAAGAAGTCATAAGCCCTCTAGATATTCTTCAACGGTGTGAATGAATGTGTATATGAAAAAAAGACTTGAAATCAGAAGCCCTGTAGAGATTCAACAAGGGTGTGAGTGTGTGTCTGTGTGTGTGTGTGTGTGTGTAAAAAGAACACGAAGTCAGAAGCCCTCCAGATGGTCTGCAAGGGTGTGTGTGTGTGGGTGTGTGGGTGTAAAAAGTACACCACATCAGAATCCCTCCAGAGATTCTGCAACGGTGTGAATGGATGTGTATATGTAAAAAGGACTTGAAATCAGAAGTCCTGTAGAGAATCGGCAAGGGTGTGAGTGTCTGTGTGTGTGTGTGTGTGTGTGTGTGTGTGTGTGTGTAAAAAGGACATGAAGTCAGAAGCCCTCAGGAGAATCGGCAAGGTTATGAGTGTGAGTGTGCGTGTGTGAGTGTGTGTGTGTAAAAATGAGACAAAGTCAGAAGTCCTGCAGAGAATCTGCAAGGGTTTGAGTGTGTGAGTGTCTAAGAAGGATATGAAAAGAAGCTCTCCAGAGAATCTGCAAGGGTGTGTGTACGTGTGTGTGCGTGTGTAAAAAAGGACATGTATTCAAACCCACTCCAAAGATTCTACATGGGTGTGATTTAGTGTGTGTTTGTGTGTATGTGTGTGTGGAAAAAAGGACAGGAATCAGAAGACATCCAGAGGTTCTGCAAGGGTATGTTTGTGAATGTGAGTGTGTGTGTGTCAAAAGAACACTACGTCAGAAGCCCTCCAGAGATTCTGCAAGAGTGTGAGTGTGTGGTGTGTGTGTTAAAAGGACACGATGTCAGAAGCCTTCCAGAGATTGTGCAAGGGTGCGTGTATGTGTGTGTATGTGTGTAAAAGGACATGAAGTCAGAAGCCCTCCAGGGATTCTGAAAATATCTGAGTGTGTGTGTGTGTGTGTATATATATATAAAAATGACAAGAAATCAGAAACTTCCAGAGATTCTGCAAAGGTGTGTGTGTGTTTGTGTTTAGGTAAAAAGGACACGATGTTAGAAGCCCTCCAGAGATTCTCCAAGGATGTGCTTGTGTGTGGGTGTGTATGTAAAAATGACATGAACGAGAAGCCCACCAGAGATTCTTCAATGGTATCAGTGTGAGTGTGTATGTGTAAAAAGGACACGGAGTCAGAAGCCCTCTAGAGATTCTGTAAGGGTATGAATTTGAGTGTTTGTGTGTGTGTGTGTGTGTAAAGACACGAATTCAAGCGATAGAGATTCTTTAGGGGTGTGTATGTGTGAGTGTGTAAAAAGGACAAGAAGTCATAAGCCCTCTAGATATTCTTCAACGGTGAGTGCGGGTGAGAGATTTTAAAAAGAACAAAGGTCAGAAGTTGTCAATAGATTCTGCCAGGTGTGTGTGTGTATGCCTATGTCTAAAAAGGACACGAAATCAGAAGTCCTCCAGAGATTCTGCAATGGTGTGAATGTATGTGTATATTTAAAAAGGACTTGAAATCACAAGCCCGGCAGAGATTTGGCAAGGGTGTGAGTGTGTGTGTGTGTGTGTGTGCGTAAAAAGGACACGAAGTCAGAAGCCCTCCAGGTGTTCTGCAAGGGTGTGTGTATGTGTGTGTACGTGTGTAAAAAGGACATGAATTCAAACACTCTCCAAATATTCTACATGGGTGAGATTTTGTGTGTGTGTCTGTGTGTGTGTGTGTGTGGAAAAAGGACACGAATCAGAAGACATCCAGAGCTTCTGCAAGGGTATGTGTGCGAATGTGAGGGTGTGTGTGGGTGTGTAAAATGGACACGAAGTCAGAAGCCCTGCATATATAATGCAAGGATGTGTGTGTGTAAAAAGAAATCTACGTCAGACGCCCTCCAGAGATTCTTCAACAGTGTGAGTGTGTGGTGTGTGTGTTAAAAGGACATGACGTCAGAAGCCTTCCAGAGATTCTGCAAGGTGTGTGTATGTATGTGTGCGTGTGTTAAAAGGACATGAATTCAAACCCACTCCGAAGATTCTGCATGGGTGTGATTTTGTGTGTGTGTGTGTGTGTGTGTGTGTGTGTGCGGAAAAAGGTCACGAATCAGAAAACATCCAGAGTTTCTGCAAGGGTATGTGTGTGAGTGTGTGTGTGTGTGTGTGTGTGTGTGTAAAAAGGACACGAAGTCAGAAGCCCTGCGTATATTATGCATGGATGTGTGTGTGTAAAAAGAATACTATGTCAGAAGCCCTTCAGAGATTCTGCAAGAGTGTGAGTGTGTGGTGTGTGTGTTAAAAGGACACGATGTCAGAAGCCTTCCAGAGATTGTGCAATGGTGCGTGTATGTGTGTGAATTTGTGTAAAAAGACAGGAAGTCAGAAGCTCTCTAGGGATTCTGCAAATATCTGAGTGTGTGTGTCTGTGTGTGTGTGTATAAAAATGACAAGAAGTCAGAAACTTCCAGAGATTCTGCAAAGGTGTGTGTGTGTGTGTAGGTAAATAGGACACGATGTTAGAAGCCCTCCAGAGATTCTCAAGGGTGTGCTTGTGTGTGGGTGTGTATGTAAAAATGACCCGAACGAGAAGTCCACCAGAGATTCTTCAATGGTATCAGTGTGAGTGTGTATGTGTAAAAAGGACACGAAGTCAGAAGCCCTCTAGAGATTCTATAAGGGTATGGATTTGAGTGTTTGTGTGTGTGTGTGTGTGTGTGTGTAAAGACACGAATTTAAGCAATAGAGAGATTCTTTAGGGGTGTGTATGTGTGAGTATGTAAAAAGGACAAGAAGTCATAAGCCCTCTAGATATTCTTCAACGGTGAGTGCGGGTGAGAGATTTTAAAAAGAACAAAGGTCAGAAGTTGTCAATAGATTCTGCCAGGTGTGTGTGTGTATGCCTGTGTGTCTAAAAAGGACACGAAATCAGAAGTCCTCCAGAGATTCTGCAAGGGTGTGTGTGTGTGGGTGTGTGTAAAAAAGAACATGACATCAGAATCCCTCCAGAGATTCTGCAATGGTGTGAATGTATGTGTATATTTAAAAAGAACTTGAAATCAGAAGCCCGGTAGAGATTTGGCAAGGGTGTGAGTGTGTGTGTGTGTGTGTGTGTGTGTGTGTGTGTGTGTAAAAAGGACACGAAGTCAGAAGCCCTCCAGATGTTCTGCAAGGGTGTGTGCATGTGTGTGTGCGTGTTTAAAAGGACATGAATTCAAACCCCCTCCAAAGATTCTACATGGGTGTGATTTTGTGTGTGTGTCTGTGTGTGTGTGTGTGGAAAAGGACAGGAATCAGAAGACATCAAGAGCTTCTGCAAGGGTATGTGTGTGAATGTGAGTGTGTGTGTGTGTGTGTAAAAAGGACACGAAGTCAGAAGCCCTCCAGATGGTCTGCAAGTGTGTGTGTGTGGGGGTGTGTGGGTGTAAAAAGTACACCACATCAGAATCCCTCCAGAGATTCTGCAACGGTGTGAATGTATGTGTATATGTAAAAAGGACTTGAAATCAGAAGTCCTGTAGAGATTCGGCAAGGGTGTGAGTGTCTGTGTGTGTGTGTGTGTGTGTGTGTGTAAAAAGGACATGAAGTCAGAAGCCCTCAGGAGAATCGGCAAGGTTATGAGTGTGAGTGTGCGTGTGTGAGTGTGTGTGTGTAAAAATGAGACAAAGTCAGAAGTCCTGCATAGAATCTGCAAGGGTTTGAGTGTGTGAGTGTCTAAGAAGAACCGAACAGAAGCCCTCCAGAGATTCTGCAAGGGTGTGTGTACGTGTGTGTGCGTGTGTAAAAAAGGACATGAATTCAAAACCACTCCAAAGATTCTACATGGGTGTGATTTTGTGTGTGTTTGTGTGTATGTGTGTGTGGAAAAAAGGACAGGAATCAGAAGACATCCAGAGGTTCTTCAAGGGTATGTTTGTGAATGTGAGTGTGTGTGGGTGTGTGTGTGTCAAAAGAACACTACGTCAGAAGCCCTCCAGAGATTCTGCAAGAGTGTGAGTGTGTGGTGTGTGTGTTAAAAGGACACGATGTCAGAAGCCTTCCAGAGATTGTGCAAGGGTGCGTGTATGTGTGTGTATGTGTGTAAAAGGACATGAAGTCAGAAGCCCTCTAGGGATTCTGAAAATATCTGAGTGTGTGTGTGTGTGTATATATATATATAAATGACAAGAAATCAGAAACTTCCAGAGATTCTGCAAAGGTGTGTGTGTGTTTGTGTTTAGGTAAAAAGGACACGATGTTAGAAGCCCTCCAGAGATTCTCCAAGGATGTGCTTGTGTGTGGGTGTGTATGTAAAAATGACATGAACGAGAAGCCCACCAGAGATTCTTCAATGGTATCAGTGTGAGTGTGTATGTGTAAAAAGGACACGGAGTCAGAAGCCCTCTAGAGATTCTGTAAGGGTATGAATTTGAGTGTTTGTGTGTGTGTGTGTGTGTGTGTGTGTAAAGACACGAATTCAAGCGATAGAGATTCTTTAGGGGTGTGTATGTGTGAGTGTGTAAATAGGACAAGAAGTCATAAGCCCTCTAGATATTCTTCAACGGTGAGTGCGGGTGAGAGATTTTAAAAAGAACAAAGGTCAGAAGTTGTCAATAGATTCTGCCAGGTGTGTGTGTATGCCTGTGTGTCTAAAAAGGACATGAAATCAGAAGTCCTCCAGAGATTCTGCAAGGGTGTGTGTGTGTGTAAAAAGGACATGACATCAGAATCCCTCCAGAGATTCTGCAATGGTGTGAATGTATGTGTATATTTAAAAAGAACTTGAAATCACAAGCCCGGTAGAGATTTGGCAAGGGTGTGAGTGTGTGTGTGTGTGTGTGCGTAAAAAGGACACGAAGTCAGAAGCCCTCCAGGTGTTCTGCAAGGGTGTGTGTATGTGTGTGTACGTGTGTAAAAAGGACATGAATTCAAACCCTCTCCAAATATTCTATATGGGTGAGATTTTGTGTGTGTGTCTGTGTGTGTGTGTGTGGAAAAAGGACACGAATCAGAAGATATCCAGAGCTTTTGCAAGGGTATGTGTGCGAATGTGAGGATGTGTGTGGGTGTGTAAAATGGACACGAAGTCAGAAGCCCTGCATATATAATGCAAGGATGTGTGTGTGTAAAAAGAAATCTACGTCAGACGCCCTCCAGAGATTCTTCAAGAGTGTGAGTGTGTGGTGTGTGTGTTAAAAGGACATGACGTCAGAAGCTTCCAGAGATTCTGCAAGGTGTGTGTATGTATGTGTGCGTGTGTTAAAAGGACATGAATTCAAACCCACTCCGAAGATTCTGCATGGGTGTGATTGTGTGTGTGTGTGTGTGTGTGTGTGTGTGTGTGTGTGTGTGTGTGTGCGGAAAAAGATCACGAATCAGAAAACATCCAGAGTTTCTGCAAGGATATGTGTGTGAATGTGTGTGTGTGTGTGTGTGTAAAAAGGACACGAAGTCTGAAGTCCTGCATATATTATGCATGGATGTATGTGTGTAAAAAGAATACTATGTCAGAAGCCCTTCAGAGATTCTGCAAAAGTGTGAGTGTGTGGTGTGTGTGTTAAAAGGACACGATGTCAGAAGCCTTCCAGAGATTGTGCAAGGGTGCGTGTATGTGTGTGTATTTGTGTAAAAAGACAGGAAGTCAGAAGCTCTCTAGGGATTCTGCAAATATCTGAGTGTGTGTGTCTGTGTGTGTGTGTATAAAAATGACAAGAAGTCAGAAACTTCCAGAGATTCTGCAAAGGTGTGTGTGTGTGTGTGTAGGTAAATAGGACACGATGTTAGAAGCCCTCCAGAGATTCTCAAGGGTGTGCTTGTGTGTGGGTGTGTATGTAAAAATGACCCGAACGAGAAGCCCACCAGAGATTCTTCAATGGTATCAGTGTGAGTGTGTATGTGTAAAAAGGACACGAAGTCAGAAGCCCTCTAGAGATTCTATAAGGGTATGGATTTGAGTGTTTGTGTGTGTGTGTGTGTGTGTAAAGACACGAATTTAAGCAATAGAGAGATTCTTTAGGGGTGTGTATGTGTGAGTATGTAAAAAGGACAAGAAGTCATAAGCCCTCTAGATATTCTTCAACGGTGAGTGCGGGTGAGAGATTTTAAAAAGAACAAAGGTCAGAAGTTGTGAATAGATTCTGCCAGGTGTGTGTGTGTATGCCTGTGTGTCTAAAAAGGACACGAAATCAGAAGTCCTCCAGAGATTCTGCAAGGGCGTGTGTGTGTGGGTGTGTGTAAAAAGGACATGACATCAGAATCCCTCCAGAGATTCTGCAATGGTGTGAATGTATTTGTATATTTAAAAAGGACTTGAAATCAGAAGCCCGGTAGAGATTTGGCAAGGGTGTGAGTGTGTGTGTGTGTGTGTGTGTGTGTGTGTGTAAAAAGGACACGAAGTCAGAAGCCCTCCAGATGTTCTGCTAGGGTGTGTGTATGTGTGTGTGCGTGATTAAAAGGACATGAATTCAAACCCCCTCCAAAGATTCTACATGGGTGTGATTTTGTGTGTGTGTCTGTGTGTGTGTGTGGAAAAGGACAGGAATCAGAAGACATCAAGAGCTTCTGCAAGGGTATGTGTGTGAATGTGAGTGTGTGTGTGTGTGTGTAAAAAGGACACGAAGTCAGAAGCCCTCCAGATGGTCTGCAAGGGTGTGTGTGTGTGGGTGGGTGGGTGTAAAAAGTACACCACATCAGAATCCCTCCAGAGATTCTGCAATGGTGTGAATGTATGTGTTTATGTAAAAGGACTTGAAATCAGAAGCACTGTAGAGATTCGGCACGGGTATGAGTGTCTGTGTGTGTGTGTGTGTGTGTGTGTAAAAAGTAGATTAATTCAGAAGCCTTCCAGAGATTCAGCAAGGTGATGAGTGTGAGTGTGCGTGTGTGAGTGTGTTTGTGTAAAAAGGAGACAAAGTCAGAAGTCCTGCAGAGAATCTGCAAGGGTTTCAGTGTTTGAGTGTCTAAAAAGGACACGAACAGAAGCCCTCCAGGGGTTATGTAAGGGTGTGTGTATGTGTGTGTGCGTGTGTAAAAACGACATGTATTCAAACCCACTCCAAAGATTCTACATGGGTGTGATATTGTGTGTGTTTGTGTGTATGTGTGTGTGGAAAAAGTACACGCATCAGAAGACATCCAGAGCTTCTGCAAGGGTATGTGTGTGAATGTCAGTGTGAGTGTGTGTGTGTGTGTAAAAAGAACACTACGTCAGAAGCCCTCCAGAGATTCTGCAACAGTGTGAGTGTGTTGTGTGTGTGTTAAAAGGACACGACGTCAAAAGCCTTCCAGAGATTCGGCAACGGTGTGTGTATGTGTGTGTGCGTGTGTAAAAAGGACATGAATTAAACCCACTCCAAAGATTCTACATGGGTGTCATTGTGTGTGTGTGTGGAAAAAGGACACGAATCAGAAGACATCCAGAGTTTCTGCAAGGGTATGTGTGTGAATGTGAGTGTGTGTGTGTGTAAAAAGGACACGAAGTCAGAAGCCCTGCATATATTAGGCAAGGATGTGTGTGTGTAAAAAGAATACTACGTCAGAACCCCTCTAGAGATTCTGCAAGAGTGTGAGTGTGTGGTGTGTGTGTTAAAAGGACATGAATTCAGAAGCCCTCAGGACAATCGGCAAGGTTATGAGTGTGAGTGTGCGTGTGTGAGTGTGTGTGTGTAAAAATGAGACAAAGTCAGAAGTCCTGCAGAGAATCTGCAAGGGTTTGAGTGTGTGAGTGTCTAAGAAGGACACGAACAGAAGACCTCCAGAGATTCTGCAAGGGTGTGTGTACGTGTGTGTGCGTGTGTAAAAAAGGACATGAATTCAAACCCACTCCAAAGATTCTACATGGGTGTGATTTAGTGTGTGTTTGTGTGTATGTGTGTGTGGAAAAAAGGACAGGAATCAGAAGACATCCAGAGGTTCTGCAAGGGTATGTTTGTGAATGTGAGTGTGTGTGGGTGTGTGTGTGTCAAAAGAACACTACGTCAGAAGCCCTCCAGAGATTCTGCAAGAGTGTGAGTGTGTGGTGTGTGTGTTAAAAGGACACGATGTCAGAAGCCTTCCAGAGATTGTGCAAGGGTGCGTGTATGTGTGTAAAAGGACATGAAGTCAGAAGCCCTCTAGGGATTCTGATAATATCTGAGTGTGTGTGTGTGTGTGTATATATATAAAAATGACAAGAAATCAGAAACTTCCAGAGATTCTGCAAAGGTGTGTGTGCGTTAGTGTTTAGGTAAAAAGGACACGATGTTAGAAGCCCTCCAGAGATTCTCCAAGGATGTTCTTGTGTGTGGGTGCGTATGTAAAAATGACCCGAACGAGAAGCCCACCAGAGATTCTTCAATGGTATCAGTGTGAGTGTGTATGTGTAAAAAGGACACGGAGTCAGAAGCCCTCTAGAGATTCTGTAAGGGTATGAATTTGAGTGTGTGTGTGTGTGTGTGTGTGTGTGTGTAAAGACACGAATTCAAAAGATACAGAGATTCTTTAGGGGTGTGTATGTGTGAGTGTTTAAAAAGGACAAGAAGTCATAAGCCCTCTAGAGATTTTTAACGGTGTGTGTGGGTGAGAGATATAAAAAGACCAAAGTTCATTGGTTCTCCAGATGTTGTGCCAGGGTGTGTGTGTGTATGCCTGTGTGTCTAAAAAGGACACAAAATCAGAAGTCCTCCAGAGATTCTGCAAGGGTGCATGCATGTGTGTATGTGTCTGTGTGAGTTTGTAGAAGGATATGAAGTCAGAAGCCCTCCATATGTTACGTAAGGGTGTGTATGTGTGAGTCTGTAAAAAGGACACGACATCAGAATCCCTCCTGAGATTCTGCAATGGTGTGAATGAATGTGTATATGAAAAAAGGACTTGAAATCAGAAGCCTAGTAGAGATTCAACAAGGGTCTGAGTGTGTGTCTGTGTGTGTGTTTGTGTAAAAATGTCACGAAGTCAGAAGCGCTCCAGATGTTCTGCAAGGGTGTGTGTGTGTGGGTGTATGGGTGTAAAAAGTACACCACATCAGCATCCCTCCAGAGATTCTGCAATGGTGTGAATGTATGTGTATATGTAAAAAGGACTTGAAATCAGAAGTCCTGTAGAGATTCGGCAATGGTGTGAGTGTCTGTGTGTGTGTGTGTAAAAAGGACATGAATTCAGAAGCCCTCCAGTGATTCGGCAAGGTTATGAGTGTGAGTGTGCGTGTATGAGTGTGTGTGTGTAAAAATGAGACAAAGTCAGAAGTCCTGCAGAGAATCTGCAAGGGTTTGAGTGTGTGAGTGTCTAAGAAGGATACGAAAAGAAGCCCTCCAGAGAATCTGAAAGGGTGTGTGTATGTGTGTGCATATATTATGCAAGGATGTGTGTGTAAAAAGAATACTACGTCAGAAGCCCTCCAGAGATTCTGCAAGAGTGTGAGTGTGTGGTGTGTGTGTTAAAAGGATACGACGTTAGAAGCCTTCCAGATTGTGCAAGGGTGCGTGTATGTGTGTGCATTTGTTTAAAAAGACAGGAAATCAGAAGTCCTGTAGGGATTCTGCAAATATCTGAGTGTGTGTGTGTGTGTGTATAAAAATGACAAAATGTCAGAAACTTCCAGAAATTCTGCAAAGGTGTGTGTGTGTGTGTAAGTAAAAAGGACACGATGTTAGAAGCCCTCCAGAGATTCTCCAAGGGTGTGCTTGAGTGTGGTTGTGTATGTAAAAATGACCCGAACGAGAAGCCCACCAGAGATTCTTCAATGGTATCAGTGTGAGTGTGTATGTGTAAAAAGGACACGAAGTCAGAAGCCCTCTAGAGATTCTGTAAAGGTATGAATTTGAGTGTTTTGTGTGTGTGTGTGTAAAGACACGAATTCAAGAAATACAGAGATTCTCTCGGGGCGTGTATGTGTGAGTGTGTAAAAAGGACAAGAAGTCATAAGCCCTTTAGAGATTTTTCAACGGTGTGTGTGGGTGAGAGATTTTAAAAAGACCAAAGTTCAGAAGTTCTCCAGATGTTGTGCCAGGGTGTGTGTGTATATGCTTGTGTGTCTAAAAAGGACATGAAATCAGAAGTCCTCCACAGATTCTACAAGGGTGCATGCATGTGTGTATGTGTCTGTGTGAGTGTGTAAAAGGATATGAAGTCAGAAGCCCTCCAAAGGTTACGTAAGGGTGTGTATGTGTGAGTCTGTAAAAAGTACACGACATCAGAATCCCTCCTGAGATTCTACAATGGTGTGAATGAATGTGTATATGAAAAAAGGACTTGAAATCAGAAGCCCAGTAGAGATTCAACAAGGGTGTGAGTGTGTGTCTGTGTGTGTGTGTGTGTAAAAAGGACACAAAGTCAGAAGCCCTCCAGATGTTCTGCAAGGGTGTGTGTGTGTGGGTGGGTGGGTGTAAAAAGTACACCACATCAGAATCCCTCCAGAGATTCTGCAATGGTGTGAATGTATGTGTATATGCAAAAAGGACTTGAAATCAGAAGTCCTGTAGAGATTCGGCAATGGTGTGAGTGTCTGTGTGTGTGTGTGTAAAAAGGACATGAATTCAGAAGCCCTCCAGTGATTCGGCAAGGTTATGAGTGTGAGTGTGCGTGTGTGAGTGTGTGTGTGTAAAAATGAGACAAAGTCAGAAGTCCTGCAGAGAATCTGCAAGGGTTTGAGTGTGTGAGTGTCTAAGAAGGATACGAAAAGAAGCCCTCCAGAGAATCTGCAAGGGTGTGTGTATGTGTGTGCGCGTGTGTAAAAAGGACATGAATTCAAACCCACTCCAAAGATTCTACATGGGTTTGATATTTCGTGTGATTGTGTGTATGTGTGTGTGGAAAAAGGACACGAATCGGAAGACATCCAGAGTTCTGCAAGGGTATGTTTGTGAATGTGAGTGTGTGTGTGGGTGTGTGTGTGTCAAAAGAACACGAAGTCAGAAGCCCTCCAGAGATTCTGCAAGAGTGTGAGTGTGTGGCGTGTGTGTTAAAAGGACATGACGTCAGAAGCCTTCCAGAGATTCTGCAAGGTGTGTGTATGTATGCGTGCGTGTGTTAAAAGGACATGAATTCAAACCCACTCCGAAGATTCTGCATGGGTGTGAGTGTGTGTGTGTGTGTGTGTGTGTGTGTTGCGGGAAAAGGACACGAATCAGAAAACATCCAGAGTTTTTGTAAGGGTATGTTTGTGAATGTGAGTGTGTGTGTGTGTGTAAAAAGGACACGAAGTCAGAAGCCCTGCATATATTAGGCAAGGATGTGTGTGTGTAAAAAGAATACTACGTCAGAAGCCCTCTAGATTTTCTGCAAGAGTGTGAGTGTGTGGTGTGTGTGTTAAAAGGACACGACGTCAGAAGCCTTCCAGAGATTGTGCAAGGGTGCGTGTATGTGTGTGTATGTAAAAAGACAGGAAGTCAGAAGCTCTCTAGGGATTCTGCAAATATCTGACTGTGTGTGTGTGTGTATAAAAATGACAAAAAGTCAGAAACTTCCAGAGATTTTGCAAAGGTGTGTGTGTGTGTGTGTGTGTAGGTAAAAAGGACACGATGTTTGAAGCCCTCCAGAGATTCTCCAAGGGTGTGCTTGCGTGTGGGTGTGTATGTAAAAATGACCCGAACGAGAAGCCCACAAGTGATTCTTCAATGGTATCAGTGTGAATGTGTATGTGTGAAAAGGACACGAAGTCAGAAGCCCTCTAGAAATTCTGTAAGGGTATGGATTTGAGTGTTTGTGTGTGCGTGTGTGTAAAGACACGAATTCAAGTGATACAGAGATTCTTTAGGGGTGTGTATGTGTGAGTGTGTAAAAAGGACAAGAAGTCATGAGCCCTCTAGAGATTCTCAACGGTGAGTCCGGGTGAGAGATTTTAAAAAGAACAAAGGTCAGAAGTTGTCAATAGATTCTGCCAGGTGTGTGTGTGTATGCCTGTGTGTCTTAAAAGGACTCGAAATCAGAAGTCCTCCAGTGATTCTGCATGGGTGTGTGTGTGTGGGTGTGTGTAAAAAGGACATGACATCAGAATCCCTCCAGAGATTCTGCAATGGTGTGAATGTATGTGTATATTTACAAAGGACTTGAAATCAGAAGCCCGTTAGAGATTTGGCAAGGGTGTGAGTGTGTGTGTGTGTTTGTGTGTAAAAAGGACACGAAGTCAGAAGCCCTCCAGATGTTCTGCAAGGGTGTGTGTATGTGTGTGTGTGTGTGTAAAAGGACATGAATTCAAACCCCCTCCAAAGATTCTACATGGGTGTGATTTTGTGTGTGTGTCTGTGTGTGTGTGTGTGTGTGTGTGTGGAAAAAGACACGAATCAGAAGACATCCAGAGCTTCTGCAATGGTGTGAATAAATGTGTATATGTAAAAGGACTTGAAATCAGAAGCCCTGTAGAGATTCGGCATGGGTGTGAGTGTCTGTGTGTGTGTGTGTGTGTGTGTGTGTGTGTGTGTGTGTGTAAAAAGGACGTGAATTCAGAAGCCCTCCAGAGATTCGGCAAGGTTATGAGTGTGAGTGTGCGTGTGTGAGTGTGTGTGTGTAAAAATGAGACAAAGTCAGAAGTCCTGCAGAGAATCTGCAAGGGTTTGAGTGTGTGAGTGTCTAAGAAGGATATGAAAAGAAGCTCCCAGAGAATCTGCAAGGGTGTGTGTATGTGTGTGTGCGTGTGTAAAAAGGACATGAATGCAAACCCACTCAAATGTTCTACATGGGTGTGATTTTGTGAGTGTTTGTGTGTATGTGTGTGTGGAAAAAGGACACGAATCAGAAGACATCCAGAGTTCTGCAAGGGTATGTTTGTGAATGTGAGTGTGTGTGAGTGTGTGTGTGTCAAAAGAACACGAAGTCAGAAGCCCTCCAGAGATTCTGCAAGAGTGTGAGTGTGTGGCGTGTGTGTTAAAAGGACATGACGTCAGAAGCCTTCCAGAGATTCTGCAAGGTGTGTGTATGTATGCGTGCGTGTGTTAAAAGGACATGAATTCAAACCCATTCCGAAGATTCTGCATGGGTGTGATTGTGTGTGTGTGTGTGTGTGTGTGTGTGTGCGGAAAAAGGACACGAATCAGAAAACATCCAGAGTTTCAGCAAGGGTATGTGTGTGAATGTGAGTGTGTGTGTGTGTGTGTGTGTGTAAAAAGGACACGAAGTCAGGAGCGCTGCATATATTATACAAGGATGTGTGTGTAAAAAGAATACTACATCAGAAGCCCTGCAGAGATTTTGCAAGAGTGTGAGTGTTTGGTGTGTGTGAGTTAAAAGGACATGACGTCAGAAGCCTTCCAGAGATTGTGCAAGCGTGCGTGTATGTGTGTTTATGTGTGTAAAATGACAGGAAGTCAGAAACCCTCTAGGGAGTCTGCAAATATCTGAGTGTGTGTGTGCGTGTGTGTGTGTATAAAAATGACAAGAAATCAGAAACTTCCAGAGATACTGCAAAGGTGCGTGTGTGTGTGTAGGTAAAAAGGACACGATGTTAGAAGCCCTCCAGAGATTCTCCAAGGGTGTGCTTGTGTGTGGGTGGGTATGTAAAAATGACCCGAACGAGAAGCCCACCAGAGATTCTTCAATGGTATCAGTGTGAGTATGTATGTGTAAAAAGGACACGAAGTCAGCAGCCCTCTAGAGACTCTGTAAGGGTATGAATTTGAGTGTTTGTGTGTGTGTGTGTGTAAAGACACGAATTCAAGCGATACAGAGATTCTTTAGGGGTGTGTATGTGTGAGTGTGTAAAAAGGACAAGAAGTCATAAGCCCTCTAGAGATTCTTCAACGGTGTGTTTGGGTGAGAGATTTTAAAAAGACCAAAGTTCAGAAGTTCTCCTGATGTTGTGCCAGGGTGTGTGTGTGTATGCCTATGTCTAAAAAGGACACGAAATCAGAAGTCCTCCAGCGATTCTGCAAGGGTGCATTCATGTGTGTATGTGTCTGTGTGAGTGTGTAAAAGGATATGAATTCAGAAGCCCCCAGATGTTACGTAAGGGTGTGTATGTGTGAGTCTGTAAAAAGGACACGAAATCATAATCCCTCCTGAGATTCTGCAATGGTGTGAATGAATGTGTATATGAAAAAAGGACTTGAAATCAGAAGCCCTGTAGAGATTCAACAAGGGTGTGAGTGTGTGTGTGTGTGTGTGTGTGTGTGTGTAAAAAGGACACGAAGTCAGAAACCCTCCGGATGGTCAGCAAGGGTGTGTGTGTGTGGGTGGGTGGGTGTAAAAAGTACACCACATCAGAATCCCTCCAGAGATTCTGCAATGGTGTGAATGCATGTGTATATGTAAAAAGGACTTGAAATCAGAAGTCCTGTAGAGATTCGGCAAGGGTGTGAGTGTCTGTGTGTGTGTGTGTGTGTGTGTAAAAAGGACATGAATTCAGAAGCCCTCCAGAGATTCGGCAAGGTTAGGAGTGTGAGTGTGCGTGTGTGAGTGTGCGTGTGTAAAAATGAGACAAAGTCAGACGTCCTGCAGAGAATCTGCAAGGGTTTGAGTGTGTGAGTGTCTAAGAAGGACACGAAAAGAAGCCCTCCAGAGATTCTGCAAGGGTGTGTGTATGTGTCTGTGCGTGTGTAAAAATGACATGAATTCAAAACCACTCCAAATATTTTACATGGGAGTGATTTTGTGTGTATTTGTGTGTATGTGTGTGTGGAAAAAGGACACGAATCAGAAGACATCCAGAGCTTCTGTAAGGGTATGTGTGTAAATGTGACTGTGTGTGTGTGTGTGTGTGTAAAAAGAACACTACGTCAGAAGCTCTCCAGAGATTCTTCAAGAGTGTGAGTGTGTGGTGTGTGTGTTAAAAGGACATGACATCAGAAGCCTTCCAGAGATTCTGCAAGGTGTGTGTATGTATGTGTTCGTGTGTTAAAAAGACATGAATTCAAACCCACTCCGAAGATTCTGCATGGGTGTGATTGTGTGTGTGTGTGTGTGTGTGTGTGTGTAAAAAGGACACGAAGTCAGAAGCCCTGCATATATTATGCATGGATGTGTGTGTGTAAAAAGAATACTATGTCAGAAGCCCTTCAGAGATTCTGCAAGAGTGTGAGTGTGTGGTGTGTGTGTTAAAAGGACACGATGTCAGAAGCCTTCCAGAGATTGTGCAAGGGTGCGTGTATGTGTGTGTATTTGTGTAAAAAGACAGGAAGTCAGAAGCTCTCTAGGGATTCTGAAAATATCTGAGTGTGTGTGTCTGTGTGTGTGTGTATAAAAATGACAAGAAGTCAGAAAATTCCAGAGATTCTGCAAAGGTGTGTGTGTGTGTGTAGGTAAAAAGGACACGATGTTAGAATCCTCCAGAGATTCTCCAAGGGTGTGCTTGTGTGTGGGTGTGTATGTAAAAATGACCCGAACGAGAAGCCCACCAGAGATTCTTCAATGGTATCAGTGTGAGTGTGTATGTGTAAAAAAGACACGAAGTCAGAAGCCCTCTAGAGATTCTATAAGGGTATGGATTTGAGTGTTTGTGTGTGTGTGTGTGTGTGTGTGTGTGTGTGTGTGTAAAGACACGAATTTAAGCAATACAGAGATTCTTTAGTGGTGTGTATGTGTGAGTGTGTAAAAAGGACAAGAAGTCATAAGCCCTCTAGATATTCTTCAACGGTGAGTGCGGGTGAGAGATTTTAAAAAGGACAAAGGTCAGAAGTTGTCAATAGATTCTGCCAGGTGTGTGTGTGTGTATGCCTGTGTGTCTAAAAAGGACACGAAATCAGAAGTCCTCCAGAGATTCTGCAAGGGTGTGTGTGTGTGGGTGTGTGTAAAAAGGACATGACATCAGAATCCCTCCAGAGATTCTGCAATGGTGTGAATATATGTGTATATTTAAAAAGGACTTGAAATCAGAAGCCCGGTAGAGATTTGGCAAGGGTGTGAGTGTGTGTGTGTGTGTGTGTGTAAAAAGGACACGAAGTCAGAAGCCCTCCAGATGTTCTGCAAGGGTGTGTGTATGTGTGTGTGCGTGTTTAAAAGGACATGAATTCAAACCCCCTCCAAAGATTCTACATGGGTGTGATTTTGTGTGTGTGTCTGTGTGTGTGTGTGGAAAAGGACAGGAATCAGAAGACATCAAGAGCTTCTGCAAGGGTATGTGTGTGAATGTGAGTGTGTGCGTGTGTAAAAAGGACACGAAGTCAGAAGCCCTCCAGATGGTCTGCAAGGGTGTGTGTGTGTGGGTGGGTGGGTGTAAAAAGTACACCACATCAGAATCCCTCCAGAGATTCTGCAATGGTGTGAATGTATGTGTTTATGTAAAAGGACTTGAAATCAGAAGCACTGTAGAGATTCGGCACGGGTGTGAGTGTCTCTGTGTGTGTGTAAAAAGTAGATTAATTCAGAAGCCCTCCAAAGATTCAGCAAGTTTATGAGTGTGAGTGTGCGTGTGTGAGTGTGTTTGTGTAAAAAGGAGACAAAGTCAGAAGTCCTGCAGAGAATCTGCAAGGGTTTGAGCGTGTGAGTGTCTAAGAAGGATACGAAAAGAAGCCCTCCAGAGAATCTGAAAGGGTGTGTGTATGTGTGTGCATATATTATGCAAGGATGTGTGTGTAAAAAGAATACTAGGTCAGAAGCCCTCCAGAGATTCTGCAAGAGTGTGAGTGTGTGGTGTGTGTGTTAAAAGGATACGACGTTAGAAGCCTTCCAGATTGTGCAAGGGTGCGTGTATGTGTGTGCATTTGTTTAAAAAGACAGGAAATCAGAAGTCCTGTAGGGATTCTGCAAATATCTGAGTGTGTGTGTGTGTGTGTATAAAAATGACAAAATGTCAGAAACTTCCAGAAATTCTGCAAAGGTGTGTGTGTGTGTGTAGGTAAAAAGGACACGATGTTAGAAGCCCTCCAGAGATTCTCCAAGGGTGTGCTTGAGTGTGGTTGTGTATGTAAAAATGACCCGAACGAGAAGCCCACCAGAGATTCTTCAATGGTATCAGTGTGAGTGTGTATGTGTAAAAAGGACACGAAGTCAGAAGCCCTCTAGAGATTCTGTAAAGGTATGAATTTGAGTGTTTTGTGTGTGTGTGTGTAAAGACACGAATTCAAGAAATACAGAGATTCTCTCGGGGCGTGTATGTGTGAGTGTGTAAAAAGGACAAGAAGTCATAAGCCCTTTAGAGATTTTTCAACGGTGTGTGTGGGTGAGAGATTTTAAAAAGACCAAAGTTCAGAAGTTCTCCAGATGTTGTGCCAGGGTGTGTGTGTATATGCTTGTGTGTCTAAAAAGGACATGAAATCAGAAGTCCTCCACAGATTCTACAAGGGTGCATGCATGTGTGTATGTGTCTGTGTGAGTGTGTAAAAGGATATGAAGTCAGAAGCCCTCCAAAGGTTACGTAAGGGTGTGTATGTGTGAGTCTGTAAAAAGTACACGACATCAGAATCCCTCCTGAGATTCTACAATGGTGTGAATGAATGTGTATATGAAAAAAGGACTTGAAATCAGAAGCCCAGTAGAGATTCAACAAGGGTGTGAGTGTGTGTCTGTGTGTGTGTGTGTGTGTAAAAAGGACACAAAGTCAGAAGCCCTCCAGATGTTCTGCAAGGGTGTGTGTGTGTGGGTGGGTGGGTGTAAAAAGTACACCACATCAGAATCCCTCCAGAGATTCTGCAATGGTGTGAATGTATGTGTATATGCAAAAAGGACTTGAAATCAGAAGTCCTGTAGAGATTCGGCAATGCTGTGAGTGTCTGTGTGAGTGTGTGTGTGTAAAAAGGACATGAATTCAGATGCCCTCTAGAGATTCGTCAAGGTTATGAGTGTGAGTGTGCGTGTGTGAGTGTTTGTGTGTAAAAATGAGACAAAGTCAGAAGTCCTGCAGAGAATCTGCAAGGGTTTGAGTGTGTGAGTGTCTAAGAAGGACACGAACAGAAGCCCTCCAGAGATTCTGCAAGGGTGTGTGTATGTGTGTGTGCGTGTGTAAAAAGGACATGAATTCAAACCCACTCCAAAGATTCTAAATGGGTGTGATTTTGTGTGTGTTTGTGTGTATGTGTGTGTGGAAAAAGGACACGAATCAGAAGACATCCAGAGCTTCTGCAAGGGTATGGGTGTAAATGTGAGTGTGTGTGTGTGTGTGTGTGTGTAAAAAGAACACTACATCAGAAGCTCTCCAGAGATTCTGCAAGAGTTTGAGTGTGTGGTGTGTGTATTAAAAGGACACGATGTCAGAAGCCTTCCAGAGATTCTGCAAGAGTGTGTGTAAGTGTGTGTGCGTGTGTTAAAAGACATGAATTCAAACCTACTCCGAAGATTCTGCATGGGTGGGATTGTGTGTGTGTGTTTGTGTGTGTGAGTGTGTGTGTTTGTGTGCGGAAAAAGGACACGAATCAGAAAACATCCAGAGTTTCTGCAAGGGTATGTGAGTGTGTGTGTGTGTGTGTGTGTGTGTAAAAAGGACACGATGTCAGAAGCCCTGCATATATTATGCAAGGATGTGTGTGTGTAAAAAGAATACTATGTCAGAAACCCTCCAGAGATTCTGCAAGAGTGTGAGTGTGTGGTGTGTGTGTTAAAAGGACACGACGTAAGAAACCTTCCAGAGATTGTGGAAGGGTGTGTGTATATGTGTGCATTTGTGTAAAAAGACAGGAAGTCAGAAGTCCTCTAGGGATTCTGCAAATATCTGAGTGTGTGTGTGTGTGTGTGTGTATAAAAATGAAAAGAAGTCAGAAACTTCCAGAGATTCTGCATCGGTGTGTGTATGTGTGTAGGTAAAAAGGACACGATGTTAGAAGCCCACCAGAGATTCTCCAAGGGTGTGCTTGTGTGTGGGTGTGTGTGTAAAAATGACCCGAACGAGAAGTACACCAGAGATTCTTCAATGGCATCAGTGTGAGTGTGTATGTGTAAAAAGGACACGAAGTCAGAAACCCTCTAGAGATTCTGTACGGGTATAGATTTGAGTGTTTGTGTGTGTGTGTGTGTGTAAAGACACGAATTCAAGCGATACAGAGATTCTTTAGGGGTGTGTATGTGTGAGTGTGTAAAAAGTACAAGAAGTCATAAGCCCTCTAGAGATTCTTCAACGGTGAGTGCGGGTGAGAGATTTTAAAAAGAACAAAGGTCAGAAGTTGTCAATAGATTCTGCCAGGTGTGTGTGTGTATGCCTGTGTGTCTAAAAAGGACACAAAATCAGAAGTCCTCAAGAGATTCTGCAAGAGTGTGTGTGTGTGGGTGTGTGTAAAAAGGACATGACATCAGAATCCCTCCAGATATTCTGCAATGGTGTAAATATATGTGTATATTTAAAAAGGACTTGAAATCAGAAGCCCGGTAGAGATTTGGCAAGCGTGTGAGTGTGTGTGTGTAAAAAGAACACTACGTCAGAAGCCCTCCAGAGATTCTGCAAGAGTGTGACTGTGTGGTGTGTGTGTTAAAAGGACACGATGTCAGAAACCTTCCAGAGATTGTTCAGGGGTGCGTGTATGTGTGTGTATATGTGTAAAAAGACAGGAAGTCAGAAACTTCCAGAGATTCTGCAAAGTGTGTGTGTGTGTGTGTGTAGGTAAAAAGGACACGATGTTAGAAGCCCTCCAGAAATTCTCCAAGGGTGTGCTTGTGTGTGGTTGTGTATGTAAAAATGACCCGAACGAGAAGCCCACCAGAGATTCTTCAATGGTATCAGTGTGAGTGTGTATGTGTAAAACTGACACGGAGTCAGAAGCCCTCTAGAGATTCTGTAAGGGTATGAATTTGAGTGTTTTGTGTGTGTGTGTGTGTGTGTGTGTGTGTGTAAAGACACGAATTCAAGCGATACAGAGATTCTTTAGGGGTGTGTATGTGTGAGTGTGTAAAAAGGACAAGAAGTCATAAGCCCTTTAGAGATTTTTCAACGGTGTGTGTGGGTGAGAGATTTTAAAAAGACCAAAGTTGAGAAGTTCTCCAGATGTTGTGCCAGGGTGTGTGTGTATTTGCCTGTGTGTCTAAAAAGGACTTGAAATCAGAAGTCCTCCACAGATTCTGCAAGGGTGCATGCATGTGTGTATGTGTCTGTGTGAGTGTGTAAAAGGATATGAAGTCAGAAGCCCTCCAGAGGTTACGTAAGGGTGTGTATGTGTGAGTCTGTAAAAAGGACACGACATCAGAATCCCTCCTGAGATTCTACAATGGTGTGAATGAATGTGTATATGAAAAAAGGACTTGAAATCAGAAGCCCAGTAGAGATTCAACAAGGATGTGAGTGTGTGTCTGTGTGTGAGTGTGTAAAAAGGACACGAAGTCAGAAGCCCTCCAGATGGTCTGCATGGGTGTGTGTGTGTTTGTGGGTGGGTGTAAAAATTACACCACATCAGAATCCCTCCAGAGATTCTGCAATGGTGTGAATGCATGTGTACATGTAAAAAGGACTTGAAATCAGAAGTCCTGTAGAGTTTCGGCAATGGTGTGAGTGTCTGTGTGTGTGTGTGTGTAAAAAGGACATGAATTCAGAAGCCCTCCAGAGATTCGTCAAGGTTATGAGTGTGAGTGTGCGTGTGTGAGTGTGTGTGCAAAAATGAGACAAAGTCAGAAGTCCTGCAGAGAATGTGCAAGCGTTTGAGTGTGTGAGTGTCTAAGAAGGAAACGAAATGAAGGCCTCCAGAGATTCTGCAAGGGTGTGTGTATGTGTGTGTGCGTGTGTAAAAATGACAAGAATTCAAACCCACTCTAAAGATTCTACATGGGTGTGATTTTGTGTGTGTTTGTGTGTATGAGTGTGTGGAAAAAGGACACGAATCAGAAGACATCCAGAGCTTCTGCAAGGGTATGTATGTGAATGTGAGTGTGAGTGTGTGTGTGTGTGTAAAAGGAACACTACGTCAGAAGCACTCCAGAGATTCTGCAAGAGTGTGAGTGTGTTGTGTGTGTGTTAAAAGGACACGACGTCAGAAGCCTTCCAGAGATACTGCAAGGGTGTGTGTATGTGTGTGTGCATGTGTTAAAAGGACATGAATTCAAACCCACTCCGAAGATTCTGCATGGGTGTGATTGTGTGTGTGTGTGTGTGTGTGTGTGTGTGCGGAAAAAGGACACGAATCAGAAAACATCCAGAGTTTCTGCAAGGGTATGTGTGTGAATGTGAGTGTGTGTGTGTAAAAAGGACACGAAGTCAGAAGCCCTGCATATATTAGGCAAGGATGTGTGTGTGTAAAAAGAATACTAAGTCAGAAGCCCTCCAGAGATTCTGCAAGAGTGTGAGTGTGTGGTGTGTGTGTGTTAAAAGGACACAACGTCAGAAGCCTTCCTGAGATTGTGCAAGGGTGCGTGTATGTGTGTGTATGTGTGTAAAAAGACTGGAAGTCAGAAGCTCTCTAGGGATTCTGTAAATATCTGAGTGTGTGTGTGTGTGTGTATAAAAATGACAAGAAATCAGAAACTTCCAGATTCTGCAAAGGTGTGTGTGTGTGTGTGTGTGTGTGTGTGTGTAAGTAAAAAGGACACGACGTTAGAAGCCCTCCAGAGATTCTCCAAGGGTGTGCTTGTGTGTGGGTGTGTATGTAAAAATGACCCGAACGAGAAGCCCACCAGAGATTCTTCAATGGTATCAGCGTGAGTGTGTATGTGTAAAAAGGACACGAAGTCAGAAGCCCTCTAGAGATTCTGTAAGGGTATGAATTGGAGTGTTTGTGTGTGTGTGTGTGTGTGTGTAAAGACACGAATTCAAGCGATACAGAGATTCTTTAGGGGTGTGTATGTGTGAGTGTGTAAAAAGGACAAGAAGTCATAAGCCCTCTAGAGATTTTTCAACGGTGTGTGTGGGTAAGAGATTTTAAAAAGACCAAAGTTCAGAAGTTCTCCGGATGTTGTGCCAGGGTGTGTGTGTGTGTGTATGCCTGTGTGTCTAAAAAGGACACGAAATCAGAAGTCCTCCAGAGATGCTGCAAGGGTGCATGCATGTGTGTATGTGTCTGTGTGAGTGTGTAAAAGGATATGAATTCAGAAGCCCTCCAGATGTTACGTAAGTGTGTTTATGTGTGAGTCTGTATAAAGGACACGACATCAGAATCCCTCCTGAGATTCTGCAATGATGTGAATGTATGTGTATATGTACAAAGGACTTGAAATCAGAAGTCCTGTGGATATTCGGCAAGGGTGGGAATGTCTGTGTGTGTGTGTGTGTGTGTGTGTGTGTGTGTGTGTGTGTAAAAAGGACATGAATTCAGAAGACCTCCAGAGATTCGGCAAGGTTATGAGTGTCAGTGTGAGTGTGCGTGTGTGAGTGTGTGTGTGTAAAAATGGGACAAGGTCAGAAGTCCTGCATAGAATCTGCAAGGGTTTCAGTGTGTGAGTTTCTAAGAAGAACATGAACAGAAGCCCTCCAGAGAATCTGCAAGGGTGTGTGTAAGTGTGTGTGCGTGTGTGAAAACGACATGAATTCAAACCCACTCCAAAGATTCTACATGGGTGTGATTTTGTGTGTGTTTGTGTGTATTTGTGTGTGGAAAAAGACACGAATCAGAAGACATCCAGAGGTTCTGCAAGGGTATGTTTGTGAATGTGAGTGTGTGTGGGTGTGTGTGTGTCAAAAGAACACGAAGTCAGAAGCCCTCCAGAGATTCTGCAAGAGTGTGAGTGTGTGGCGTGTGTGTTAAAAGGACATGACGTCAGAAGCCTTCCAGAGATTCTGCAAGGTGTGTGTATGTATGTGTTCGTGTGTTAAAAGGACATGAATTCAAACCCATTCCGAAGATTCTGCATGGGTGTGATTGTGTGTGTGTGTGTGTGTGTGTGTGCGGAAAAAGGACACGAATCAGAAAACATCCATAGTTTCTGCAAGGGTATGTGTGTGAATGTGAGTGTGTGTGGGTGTTTGTAAAAAGGACACGAAGTCAGGAGCCCTGCATATATTATGCAGGGATGTGTGTGTGTAAAAAGAATACTACATCAGAAGCCCTCCAGAGATTCTGCAAGAGTGTGAGTGTGTGGTGTGTGTGTGTTAAAAGGACACGACGTCAGAAGCCTTCCAGAGATTTTGCAAGCGTGCATGTATGTGTGTTTATGTGTGTAAAAAGACAGGAAGTCAGAAGCCCTCTAGGGATTCTGCAAATATCTGAGTGTGTGTGTGCGTGTGTGTGTGTATAAAAATGACAAGAAATCAGAAAATTCCAGAGATACTGCAAAGGTGCGTGTGTGTGTGTGTAGGTAAAAAGGACACGATGTTAGAAGCCCTCCAGAGATTCTCCAAGTGTGTGATTGTGTGTGGTTGTGTATGTAAAAATGACCCAAACGAGAAGCCCACCATAGTTTCTTCAATGGTATCAGTGTGAGTATGTATGTCTAAAAAGCACACGAAGTCAGCAGCCCTCTAGAGATTCTGTAAGGTTATTAATTTGAGTGTGTGTGTGTGTGTGTGTGTGTGTGTGTGTCTGTGTAAAGACAGGAATTCAAGTGATACAGAGATTCTTTAGGGGTGTGTATGTGTGAGTGTGTAAATAGGACAAGAAGTCTTAAGCCCTCTAGAAATTCTTCAACGGTGAGTGCGGGTGAGAGATTTTAAAAAGGACAAAGGTCAGAAGTTCTCAATAGATTCTGCCAGGTGTGTGTGTGTATGCATATGTCTAAAAAGGACACGAAATCAGAAGTCCTCCAGAGATTCTGCAAGGGTGTGTGTGTGTGGGTGTGTGTAAAAAGGACATGACATCAGAATCCCTCCAGAGATTCTGTAATGGTGTGAATGTATGAGTATATTTAAAAAGAACTTGAATTCAGAACCCCGGTAGAGATTTGGCCAGGGTGTGAGTGTGTGCGTGTGTGTGTGGGCGTGTGTAAAAAGGACACGAAGTCAGAAGCCCTCCAGAGATTCTGCAAGGGTGTGCGTATGTGTGTGTGCGTGTGTAAAAAGGACATGAATTCAAACCCCCTCCAAAGATTCTACATGGGTGTGATTTTGTGTGTGTGTCTGTGTGTGTGTGTGTGTGTGTGGAACTAGGACACGTATCAGAAGACATCCAGAGCATCTGCAAGGGTTAGTTTGAATGTGAGTGTGTCTGTGTGTGTGTGTAAAAATGACACGAAGTTAGAAGCTCTCCAGATGTTCTGCAAGGATGTGTGTGTGTGGGTGGGTGGGTGTAATAAGTACGCGACATCAGTATCCCTCCAGAAATTCTGCAATGATGTGAATGTATGTGTATATGTAAAAGGACTTGAAATCAGAAGCCCTGTTGAGATTCGGCAAGGGTGTGAGTGTCTGTGTGTGTGTGTGTGTAAAAAGCAGATGTATTCAGAAGCCCTCCAGAGATTCGGCAAGGTTATGAGTGTGAGTTGCATGTGTGAGTGTGTTTGTATAAAAATGAGACAAAGTCAGAAGTCCTGCAGAGAATCTGCAAGGGTTTGAGTGTGTGAGTGTCTAAGAAGGACACGAACAGAAGCCCTCCAGAGATTCTGCAAGGGTGTGTGTATGTGTGTGTGCATGTGTAAAAAGGACATGAATTCAAACCCACTCCAAAGATTCTACATGGGTGTGATTTTGTGTGTATGTGTGTGTGGAAAAAGGAGAGGAATCAGAAGACATCCAGAGGTTCTGCAAGGGTATGTTTGTGAATGTGAGTGTGTGTGTGTGTGTGTGTGTGTGTGTGTGTCAAAAGAACACGAAGTCAGAAGCCCTCCAGAGATTCTGCAAGAGTGTGAGTGTGTGGCGTGTGTGTTAAAAGGACACGATGTCAGAAGACTTCCAGAGATTTGCAGGGTGTGTGTATGTATGTGTGCGTGTGTTAAAAGGACATGAATTCAAACCCACTCTGAAGATTCTGCATGGGTGTGATTGTGTGTGTGTGTGTGTGTGTGCGGAAAAATGACACGAATCAGAAAACATCCAGAGTTTCTGCAAGGGTATGTGTGTGAATGTGAGTGTGTGTGTGTGTGTAAAAATGACACGAAGTCAGAAGCCCTGCATATATTATTCAAGGATGTGTGTGTGTAAAAAGAATACTACGTCAGAAGCCCTCTAGAGATTCTGCAAGGTGTGAGTGTGTGGTGTGTATGTAAAAATGACCCGAAGGAGAAGCCCACCAGAGATTCTTCAATGGTACCAGTGTGAGTGTGTATGTGTAAAAAGTACACGAAGTCAGAAGCCCTCTAGAGATTCTGTAAGGGTATGAATTTGAGTGTTTGTGTGTGTGTGTGTGTGTGTAAAGACACGAATTCAAGTGATACAGAGATTCTTTAGGGGTGTGTATGTGTGAGTGTGTAAAAAGACAAGAAGTCATAAGCCCTCTAGAGATTTTTCAACGATGGGTTTGATTGTGTGTGTGTGTGTGTGTGTGTGTGTGTAAAAAGGACAAGAATCAGAAAACATCCAGAGTTTCTGCAAGGGTATGTGTGTGAATGTGAGTGTGTGTGTGCGTGTGTAAAAAGGACACGAAATCAGAAGCCCTGCATATGTTAGGCAAGGATGTGTGTGTGAAAAATGAATACTACGTCAGAAACCCTATAGTGATTCTGCAAGAGTGTGAGTGTGTGGTGTGTGTGTTAAAAGGACACGACGTCAGAAGCCTTCCAGAGATTGTTCAAGGTTGCGTGTATGTGTGTGTGTATGTAAAAAGACAGGAAGTCAGAAGCTCTCTAGGGATTCTGAAAATATCTGAGTGTGTGTGTGTGTGTATAAAAATGACAAAAAGTCAGAAATTTCCAGAGATTCTGCAAAGGTGTGTGTGTGTGTGTGTGTGGGTAAAAAGGACACGATGTTAGAAGCCCTCCAGAGATTCTCCAAGTGTGTGCTTGTGTGTGGGTGTGTATGTAAAAATGACCCGAATGAGAAGCCCACCACAGATTCTTCAATGGTATCAGTGTGAGTGTGTATGTGTAAAAAGGCCACGAAGTCAGAAGCCCTCTAGAGATTCTGTAAGGGTATGAATTTGAGTGTTTGTGTGTTTGTGTGTGTGTGTGTGTGTGTAAAGACACGAATTCAAGCGATACAGAGATTCTTTAGGGGTGTGTATGTGTGAGTGTGTAAAAAGGACAAGAAGTCATAAGCCCTCTAGAGATTTTTCAACGGTGTGTGTGGGTGAGAGATTTTAAAAAGACCAAAGTTCAGAAGTTCTCCAGATGTTTTGCCTGGGTGTGTGTGTATATGCCTGTGTGTCTAAAAAGGACTCGAAATCCGAAGTCCTCCACAGATTCTGCAAGGGTGCATGCATGTGTGTATGTGTCTGTGTGAGTGTGTAAAAGGATATGAAGTCAGAAGCCCTCCAGAGGTTACGTAAGGGTGTGTATGTGTGAGTCTGAAAAAAAGACACGACATCAGAATCCCTCCTGAGATTCTACAATGGTGTGAATGAATGTGTATATGAAAAAAGGACTTGAAATCAGAAGCCCAGTAGAGATTCAACAAGGGTGTGAGTGTGTGTCTGTGTGTGAGTGTGTAAAAAGGACACGAAGTCAGAAGCCCTCCAGATGGTCTGCATGGGTGTGTGTGTGTTTGTGGGTGGGTGTAAAAAGTACACCACATCAGAATCCCTCCAGAGATTCTGCAATGGTGTGAATGCATGTGTACATGTAAAAAGGACTTGAAATCAGAAGTCCTGTAGAGTTTCGGCAATGGTGTGAGTGTCTGTGTGTGTGTGTGTGTAAAAAGGACATGAATTCAGAAGCCCTCCAGAGATTCGTCAAGGTTATGAGTGTGAGTGTGCGTGTGTGAGTGTGTGTGCAAAAATGAGACAAAGTCAGAAGTCCTGCAGAGAATCTGCTAGGGTATGAGTGTGTGAGTGTCTAAGAAGGACACGAACAGAAGCCCTCCAGAGGTTATACAAGGGTGTGTGTATGTGTGTGTGCGTGTGTAAAAACGACATGAATTCAAACCCACTCCAAAGATTCTACATGGGTGTGATTTAGTGTGTGTTTGTGTGTATGTGTGTGTGGAAAAAAGGACAGGAATCAGAAGACATCCAGAGGTTCTGCAAGGGTATGTTTGTGAATGTGAGTGTGTGTGGGTGTGTGTGTGTCAAAAGAACACTACGTCAGAAGCCCTCCAGAGATTCTGCAAGAGTGTGACTGTGTGGTGTGTGTGTTAAAAGGACACGATGTCAGAAACCTTCCAGAGATTGTTCAGGGGTGCGTGTATGTGTGTGTATATGTGTAAAAAGACAGGAAGTCAGAAACTTCCAGAGATTCTGCAAAGTGTGTGTGTGTGTGTGTGTAGGTAAAAAGGACACGATGTTAGAAGCCCTCCAGAAATTCTCCAAGGGTGTGCTTGTGTGTGGTTGTGTATGTAAAAATGACCCGAACGAGAAGCCCACCAGAGATTCTTCAATGGTATCAGTGTGAGTGTGTATGTGTAAAACTGACACGGAGTCAGAAGCCCTCTAGAGATTCTGTAAGGGTATGAATTTGAGTGTTTTGTGTGTGTGTGTGTGTGTGTGTAAAGACACGAATTCAAGCGATACAGAGATTCTTTAGGGGTGTGTATGTGTGAGTGTGTAAAAAGGACAAGAAGTCATAAGCCCTCTAGAGATTTTTCAACGGTGTGTGTGGGTAAGAGATTTTAAAAAGACCAAAGTTCAGAAGTTCTCCGGATGTTGTGCCAGGGTGTGTGTGTGTGTGTATGCCTGTGTGTCTAAAAAGGACACGAAATCAGAAGTCCTCCAGAGATGCTGCAAGGGTGCATGCATGTGTGTATGTGTCTGTGTGAGTGTGTAAAAGGATATGAATTCAGAAGCCCTCCAGATGTTACGTAAGTGTGTTTATGTGTGAGTCTGTATAAAGGACACGACATCAGAATCCCTCCTGAGATTCTGCAATGATGTGAATGTATGTGTATATGTACAAAGGACTTGAAATCAGAAGTCCTGTGGATATTCGGCAAGGGTGGGAATGTCTGTGTGTGTGTGTGTGTGTGTGTGTGTGTATAAAGGACATGAATTCAGAAGACCTCCAGAGATTCGGCAAGGTTATGAGTGTCAGTGTGAGTGTGCGTGTGTGAGTGTGTGTGTGTAAAAATGGGACAAGGTCAGAAGTCCTGCAGAGAATCTGCAAGGGTTTCAGTGTGTGAGTTTCTAAGAAGAACATGAACAGAAGCCCTCCAGAGAATCTGCAAGGGTGTGTGTATGTGTGTGTGCGTGTGTGAAAACGACATGAATTCAAACCCACTCCAAAGATTCTACATGGGTGTGATTTTGTGTGTGTTTGTGTGTATTTGTGTGTGGAAAAAGACACGAATCAGAAGACATCCAGAGGTTCTGCAAGGGTATGTTTGTGAATGTGAGTGTGTGTGGGTGTGTGTGTGTCAAAAGAACACGAAGTCAGAAGCCCTCCAGAGATTCTGCAAGAGTGTGAGTGTGTGGCGTGTGTGTTAAAAGGACATGACGTCAGAAGCCTTCCAGAGATTCTGCAAGGTGTGTGTATGTATGTGTTCGTGTGTTAAAAGGACATGAATTCAAACCCATTCCGAAGATTCTGCATGGGTGTGATTGTGTGTGTGTGTGTGTGTGTGTGTGCGGAAAAAGGACACGAATCAGAAAACATCCATAGTTTCTGCAAGGGTATGTGTGTGAATGTGAGTGTGTGTGTGTGTGTGTGTGTAAAAAGGACACGAAGTCAGGAGCCCTGCATATATTATGCAGGGATGTGTGTGTGTAAAAGAATACTACATCAGAAGCCCTCCAGAGATTCTGCAAGAGTGTGAGTGTGTGGTGTGTGTGTGTTAAAAGGACACGACGTCAGAAGCCTTCCAGAGATTTTGCAAGCGTGCGTGTATGTGTGTTTATGTGTGTAAAAAGACAGGAAGTCAGAAGCCCTCTAGGGATTCTGCAAATATCTGAGTGTGTGTGTGCGTGTGTGTGTGTATAAAAATGACAAGAAATCAGAAAATTCCAGAGATACTGCAAAGGTGCGTGTGTGTGTGTGTAGGTAAAAAGGACACGATGTTAGAAGCCCTCCAGAGATTCTCCAAGTGTGTGATTGTGTGTGGTTGTGTATGTAAAAATGACCCGAACGAGAAGCCCACCATAGTTTCTTCAATGGTATCAGTGTGAGTATGTATGTCTAAAAAGGACACGAAGTCAGCAGCCCTCTAGAGATTCTGTAAGGTTATTAATTTGAGTGTGTGTGTGTGTGTGTGTGTGTCTGTGTAAAGACAGGAATTCAAGTGATCCAGAGATTCTTTAGGGGTGTGTATGTGTGAGTGTGTAAATAGGACAAGAAGTCTTAAGCCCTCTAGAAATTCTTCAACGGTGAGTGCGGGTGAGAGATTTTAAAAAGGACAAAGGTCAGAAGTTCTCAATAGATTCTGCCAGGTGTGTGTGTGTATGCATATGTCTAAAAAGGACACGAAATCAGAAGTCCTCCAGAGATTCTGCAAGGGTGTGTGTGTGTGGGTGTGTGTAAAAAGGACATGACATCAGAATCCCTCCAGAGATTCTGTAATGGTGTGAATGTATGAGTATATTTAAAAAGAACTTGAATTCAGAACCCCGGTAGAGATTTGGCCAGGGTGTGAGTGTGTGCGTGTGTGTGTGGGCGTGTGTAAAAAGGACACGAAGTCAGAAGCCCTCCAGAGATTCTGCAAGGGTGTGCGTATGTGTGTGTGCGTGTGTAAAAAGGACATGAATTCAAACCCCCTCCAAAGATTCTACATGGGTGTGATTTTGTGTGTGTGTCTGTGTGTGTGTGTGTGTGTGTGTGTGTGTGGAACTAGGACACGTATCAGAAGACATCCAGAGCATCTGCAAGGGTTAGTTTGAATGTGAGTGTGTCTGTGTGTGTGTGTAAAAATGACACGAAGTTAGAAGCTCTCCAGATGTTCTGCAAGGATGTGTGTGTGTGGGTGGGTGGGTGTAATAAGTACGCGACATCAGTATCCCTCCAGAAATTCTGCAATGATGTGAATGTATGTGTATATGTAAAAGGACTTGAAATCAGAAGCCCTGTTGAGATTCGGCAAGGGTGTGAGTGTCTGTGTGTGTGTGTGTGTAAAAAGCAGATGTATTCAGAAGCCCTCCAGAGATTCGGCAAGGTTATGAGTGTGAGTTGCATGTGTGAGTGTGTTTGTATAAAAATGAGACAAAGTCAGAAGTCCTGCAGAGAATCTGCAAGGGTTTGAGTGTGTGAGTTTCTAAGAAGGACACGAACAGAAGCCCTCCAGAGATTCTGCAAGGGTGTGTGTATGTGTGTGTGCGTGTGTAAAAAGGACATGAATTCAAACCCACTCCAAAGATTCTACATGGGTGTGATTTTGTGTGTATGTGTGTGTGGAAAAAGGAGAGGAATCAGAAGACATCCAGAGGTTCTGCAAGGGTATGTTTGTGAATGTGAGTGTGTGTGTGTGTGTGTGTGTGTGTGTGTGTGTGTCAAAAGAACACGAAGTCAGAAGCCCTCCAGAGATTCTGCAAGAGTGTGAGTGTGTGGTGTGTGTGTTAAAAGGACACGATGTCAGAAGACTTCCAGAGATTCTGCAGGGTGTGTGTATGTATGTGTGCGTGTGTTAAAAGGACATGAATTCAAACCCACTCTGAAGATTCTGCATGGGTGTGATTGTGTGTGTGTGTGTGTGTGTGTGTGTGTGTGCGGAAAAATGACACGAATCAGAAAACATCCAGAGTTTCTGCAAGGGTATGTGTGTGAATGTGAGTGTGTGTGTGTGTGTGTAAAAATGACACGAAGTCAGAAGCCCTGCATATATTATTCAAGGATGTGTGTGTGTAAAAAGAATACTACGTCAGAAGCCCTCTAGAGATTCTGCAAGGTGTGAGTGTGTGGTGTGTATGTAAAAATGACCCGAAGGAGAAGCCCACCAGAGATTCTTCAATGGTACCAGTGTGAGTGTGTATGTGTAAAAAGTACACGAAGTCAGAAGCCCTCTAGAGATTCTGTAAGGGTATGAATTTGAGTGTTTGTGTGTGTGTGTGTGTGTGTGTAAAGACACAAATTCAAGTGATACAGAGATTCTTTAGGGGTGTGTATGTGTGAGTGTGTAAAAAGGACAAGAAGTCATAAGCCCTCTAGAGATTTTTCAACGATGGGTTTGATTGTGTGTGTGTGTGTGTGTGTGTGTGTGTGTAAAAAGGACAAGAATCAGAAAACATCCAGAGTTTCTGCAAGGGTATGTGTGTGAATGTGAGTGTGTGTGTGCGTGTGTAAAAAGGACACGAAATCAGAAGCCCTGCATATGTTAGGCAAGGATGTGTGTGTGAAAAATGAATACTACGTCAGAAACCCTATAGTGATTCTGCAAGAGTGTGAGTGTGTGGTGTGTGTGTTAAAAGGACACGACGTCAGAAGCCTTCCAGAGATTGTTCAAGGGTGCGTGTATGTGTGTGTGTATGTAAAAAGACAGGAAGTCAGAAGCTCTCTAGGGATTCTGAAAATATCTGAGTGTGTGTGTGTGTGTATAAAAATGACAAAAAGTCAGAAATTTCCAGAGATTCTGCAAAGGTGTGTGTGTGTGTGTGTGTGTAGGTAAAAAGGACACGATGTTAGAAGCCCTCCAGAGATTCTCCAAGTGTGTGCTTGTGTGTGGGTGTGTATGTAAAAATGACCCGAACGAGAAGCCCACCACAGATTCTTCAATGGTATCAGTGTGAGTGTGTATGTGTAAAAAGGCCACGAAGTCAGAAGCCCTCTAGAGATTCTGTAAGGGTATGAATTTGAGTGTTTGTGTGTTTGTGTGTGTGTGTGTGTGTAAAGACACGAATTCAAGCGATACAGAGATTCTTTAGGGGTGTGTATGTGTGAGTGTGTAAAAAGGACAAGAAGTCATAAGCCCTCTAGAGATTTTTCAACGGTGTGTGTGGGTGAGAGATTTTAAAAAGACCAAAGTTCAGAAGTTCTCCAGATGTTTTGCCTGGGTGTGTGTGTATATGCCTGTGTGTCTAAAAAGGACTCGAAATCAGAAGTCCTCCACAGATTCTGCAAGGGTGCATGCATGTGTGTATGTGTCTGTGTGAGTGTGTAAAAGGATATGAAGTCAGAAGCCCTCCAGAGGTTACGTAAGGGTGTGTATGTGTGAGTCTGTAAAAAGGACACGACATCAGAATCCCTCCTGAGATTCTACAATGGTGTGAATGAATGTGTATATGAAAAAAGGACTTGAAATCAGAAGCCCAGTAGAGATTCAACAAGGGTGTGAGTGTGTGTCTGTGTGTGAGTGTGTAAAAAGGACACGAAGTCAGAAGCCCTCCAGATGGTCTGCATGGGTGTGTGTGTGTTTGTGGGTGGGTGTAAAAAGTACACCACATCAGAATCCCTCCAGAGATTCTGCAATGGTGTGAATGCATGTGTACATGTAAAAAGGACTTGAAATCAGAAGTCCTGTAGAGTTTCGGCAATGGTGTGAGTGTCTGTGTGTGTGTGTGTGTAAAAAGGACATGAATTCAGAAGCCCTCCAGAGATTCGTCAAGGTTATGAGTGTGAGTGTGCGTGTGTGAGTGTGTGTGCAAAAATGAGACAAAGTCAGAAGTCCTGCAGAGAATCTGCTAGGGTATGAGTGTGTGAGTGTCTAAGAAGGACACGAACAGAAGCCCTCCAGAGGTTATACAAGGGTGTGTGTATGTGTGTGTGCGTGTGTAAAAACGACATGAATTCAAACCCACTCCAAAGATTCTACATGGGTGTGATTTAGTGTGTGTTTGTGTGTATGTGTGTGTGGAAAAAAGGACAGGAATCAGAAGACATCCAGAGGTTCTGCAAGGGTATGTTTGTGAATGTGAGTGTGTGTGGGTGTGTGTGTGTCAAAAGAACACTACGTCAGAAGCCCTCCAGAGATTCTGCAAGAGTGTGACTGTGTGGTGTGTGTGTTAAAAGGACATGATGTCAGAAACCTTCCAGAGATTGTTCAGGGGTGCGTGTATGTGTGTGTATATGTGTAAAAAGACAGGAAGTCAGAAACTTCCAGAGATTCTGCAAAGTGTGTGTGTGTGTGTGTGTAGGTAAAAAGGACACGATGTTAGAAGCCCTCCAGAAATTCTCCAAGGGTGTGCTTGTGTGTGGTTGTGTATGTAAAAATGACCCGAACGAGAAGCCCACCAGAGATTCTTCAATGGTATCAGTGTGAGTGTGTATGTGTAAACCTGACACGGAGTCAGAAGCCCTCTAGAGATTCTGTAAGGGTATGAATTTGAGTGTTTTGTGTGTGTGTGTGTGTGTGTAAAGACACGAATTCAAGCGATACAGAGATTCTTTAGGGGTGTGTATGTGTGAGTGTGTAAAAAGGACAAGAAGTCATAAGCCCTTTAGCGATTTTTCAACGGTGTGTGTGGGTGAGAGATTTTAAAAAGACCAAAGTTCAGAAGTTCTCCAGATGTTGTGCCAGGGTGTGTGTGTATATGCCTGTGTGTCTAAAAAGGACTCGAAATCAGAAGTCCTCCACAGATTCTGCAAGGGTGCATGCATGTGTGTATGTGTCTGTGTGAGTGTGTAAAAGGATATGAAGTCAGAAGCCCTCCAGAGGTTACGTAAGGGTGTGTATGTGTGAGTCTGTAAAAAGGACACGACATCAGAATCCCTCCTGAGATTCTACAATGGTGTGAATGAATGTGTATATGAAAAAAGGACTTGAAATCAGAAGCCCAGTAGAGATTCAACAAGGATGTGAGTGTGTGTCTGTGTGTGAGTGTGTAAAAAGGACACGAAGTCAGAAGCCCTCCAGATGGTCTGCATGGGTGTGTGTGTGTTTGTGGGTGGGTGTAAAAAGTACACCACATCAGAATCCCTCCAGAGATTCTGCAATGGTGTGAATGCATGTGTACATGTAAACAGGACTTGAAATCAGAAGTCCTGTAGAGTTTCGGCAATGGTGTGAGTGTCTGTGTGTGTGTGTGTGTAAAAGGGACATGAATTCAGAAGCCCTCCAGAGATTCGTCAAGGTTATGAGTGTGAGTGTGCGTGTGTGAGTGTGTGTGCAAAAATGAGACAAAGTCAGAAGTCCTGCAGAGAATGTGCAAGCGTTTGAGTGTGTGAGTGTCTAAGAAGGATACGAAATGAAGGCCTCCAGAGATTCTGCAAGGGTGTGTGTATGTGTGTGTGCGTGTGTAAAAATGACAAGAATTCAAACCCACTCTAAAGATTCTACATGGGTGTGATTTTGTGTGTGTTTGTGTGTATGAGTGTGTGGAAAAAGGACACGAATCAGAAGACATCCAGAGCTTCTGCAAGGGTATGTATGTGAATGTGAGTGTGAGTGGGTGTGTGTGTGTAAAAGGAACACTACGTCAGAAGCACTCCAGAGATTCTGCAAGAGTGTGAGTGTGTTGTGTGTGTGTTAAAAGGACACGACGTCAGAAGCCTTCCAGAGATACTGCAAGGGTGTGTGTATGTGTGTGTGCATGTGTTAAAAGGACATGAATTCAAACCCACTCCGAAGATTCTGCATGGGTGTGATTGTGTGTGTGTGTGTGTGTGTGTGTGTGCGGAAAAAGGACACGAATCAGAAAACATCCAGAGTTTCTGCAAGGGTATGTGTGTGAATGTGAGTGTGTGTGTGTAAAAAGGACACGAAGTCAGAAGCCCTGCATATATTAGGCAAGGATGTGTGTGTGTAAAAAGAATACTAAGTCAGAAGCCCTCCAGAGATTCTGCAAGAGTGTGAGTGTGTGGTGTGTGTGTGTTAAAAGGACACAACGTCAGAAGCCTTCCAGAGATTGTGCAAGGGTGCGTGTATGTGTGTGTATGTGTGTAAAAAGACTGGAAGTCAAAAGCTCTCTAGGGATTCTGTAAATATCTGAGTGTGTGTGTGTGTGTATAAAAATGACAAGAAATCAGAAACTTCCAGATTCTGCAAAGGTGTGTGTGTGTGTGTGTGTGTGTGTGTGTTTGAGTAAAAAGGACACGACGTTAGAAGCCCTCCAGAGATTCTCCAAGGGTGTGCTTGTGTGTGGGTGTGTATGTAAAAATGACCCGAACGAGAAGCCCACCAGAGATTCTTCAATGGTATCAGCGTGAGTGTGTATGTGTAAAAAGGACACGAAGTCAGAAGCCCTCTAGAGATTCTGTAAGGGTATGAATTGGAGTGTTTGTGTGTGTGTGTGTGTAAAGACACGAATTCAAGCGATACAGAGATTCTTTAGGGGTGTGTATGTGTGAGTGTGTAAAAAGGACAAGAAGTCATAAGCCCTCTAGAGATTTTTCAACGTTGTGTGTGGGTAAGAGATTTTAAAAAGACCAAAGTTCAGAAGTTCTCCGGATGTTGTGCCAGGGTGTGTGTGTGTGTGTATGCCTGTGTGTCTAAAAAGGACACGAAATCAGAAGTCCTCCAGAGATGCTGCAAGGGTGCATGCATGTGTGTATGTGTCTGTGTGAGTGTGTAAAAGGATATGAATTCAGAAGCCCTCCAGATGTTACGTAAGTGTGTTTTTGTGTGAGTCTGTATAAAGGACACGACATCAGAATCCCTCCTGAGATTCTGCAATGATGTGAATGTATGTGTATATGTACAAAGGACTTGAAATCAGAAGTCCTGTGGATATTCGGCAAGGGTGGGAATGTCTGTGTGTGTGTGTGTGTGTGTGTGTGTGTGTGTGTAAAAAGGACATGAATTCAGAAGACCTCCAGAGATTCGGCAAGGTTATGAGTGTCAGTGTGAGTGTGCGTGTGTGAGTGTGTGTGTGTAAAAATGGGACAAGGTCAGAAGTCCTGCAGAGAATCTGCAAGGGTTTCAGTGTGTGAGTTTCTAAGAAGAACATGAACAGAAGCCCTCCAGAGAATCTGCAAGGGTGTGTGTATGTGTGTGTGCGTGTGTGAAAACGACATGAATTCAAACCCACTCCAAAGATTCTACATGGGTGTGATTTTGTGTGTGTTTGTGTGTATTTGTGTGTGGAAAAAGACACGAATCAGAAGACATCCAGAGGTTCTGCAAGGGTATGTTTGTGAATGTGAGTGTGTGTGGGTGTGTGTGTGTCAAAAGAACACGAAGTCAGAAGCCCTCCAGAGATTCTGCAAGAGTGTGAGTGTGTGGCGTGTGTGTTAAAAGGACATGACGTCAGAAGCCTTCCAGAGATTCTGCAAGGTGTGTGTATGTATGTGTTCGTGTGTTAAAAGGACATGAATTCAAACCCATTCCGAAGATTCTGCATGGGTGTGATTGTGTGTGTGTGTGTGTGTGTGTGTGTGTGCGGAAAAAGGACACGAATCAGAAAACATCCATAGTTTCTGCAAGGGTATGTGTGTGAATGTGAGTGTGTGTGTGTGTGTGTGTGTGTAAAAAGGACACGAAGTCAGGAGCCCTGCATATATTATGCAGGGATGTGTGTGTGTAAAAAGAATACTACATCAGAAGCCCTCCAGATATTCTGCAAGAGTGTGAGTGTGTGGTGTGTGTGTGTTAAAAGGACACGACGTCAGAAGCCTTCCAGAGATTGTGCAAGCGTGCGTGTATGTGTGTTTATGTGTGTAAAAAGACAGGAAGTCAGAAGCCCTCTAGGGATTCTGCAAATATCTGAGTGTGTGTGTGCGTGTGTGTGTATAAAAATGACAAGAAATCAGAAAATTCCAGAGATACTGCAAAGGTGCGTGTGTGTGTGTAGGTAAAAAGGACACGATGTTAGAAGCCCTCCAGAGATTCTCCAAGGGTGTGATTGTGTGTGATTGTGTATGTAAAAATGACCCGAACGAGAAGCCCACCATAGTTTCTTCAATGGTATCAGTGTGAGTATGTATGTCTAAAAAGGACACGAAGTCAGCAGCCCTCTAGAGATTCTGTAAGGTTATTAATTTGAGTGTGTGTGTGTGTGTGTGTGTAAAGACAGGAATTCAAGTGATACAGAGATTCTTTAGGGGTGTGTATGTGTGAGTGTGTAAATAGGACAAGAAGTCTTAAGCCCTCTAGAAATTCTTCAACGGTGAGTGCGGGTGAGAGATTTTAAAAAGGACAAAGGTCAGAAGTTCTCAATAGACTCTGCCAGGTGTGTGTGTGTATGCCTATGTCTAAAAAGGACACGAAATCAGAAGTCCTCCAGAGATTCTGCAAGGGTGTGTGTGTGTGGGTGTGTGTAAAAAGGACATGACATCAGAATCCCTCCAGAGATTCTGTAATGGTGTGAATGTATGAGTATATTTAAAAAGAACTTGAAATCAGAACCCCGGTAGAGATTTGGCCAGGGTGTGAGTGTGTGCGTGTGTGTGTGGGCGTGTGTAAAAAGGACACGAAGTCAGAAGCCCTCCAGAGATTCTGCAAGGGTGTGCGTATGTGTGTGTGCGTGTGTAAAAAGGACATGAATTCAAACCCCCTCCAAAGATTCTACATGGGTGTGATTTTGTGTGTGTGTCTGTGTGTGTGTGTGTGTGTGTGTGGAACTAGGACACGTATCAGAAGACATCCAGAGCTTCTGCAAGGGTTAGTTTGAATGTGAGTGTGTCTGTGTGTGTGTGTAAAAAGGACACGAAGTTAGAAGCTCTCCAGATGTTCTGCAAGGATGTGTGTGTGTGGGTGGGTGGGTGTAATAAGTACGCGACATCAGTATCCCTCCAGAAATTCTGCAATGATGTGAATGTATGTGTATATGTAAAAGGACTTGAAATCAGAAGCCCTGTTGAGATTCGGCAAGGGTGTGAGTGTCTGTGTGTGTGTGTGTGTAAAAAGCAGATGTATTCAGAAGCCCTCCAGAGATTCGGAAAGGTTATGAGTGTGAGTTGCATGTGTGAGTGTGTTTGTATAAAAATGAGACAAAGTCAGAAGTCCTGCAGAGAATCTGCAAGGGTTTGAGTGTGTGAGTGTCTAAGAAGGACACGAACAGAAGCCCTCCAGAGATTCTGCAAGGGTGTGTTTATGTGTGTGTGCGTGTGTAAAAAGGACATGAATTCAAACCCACTCCAAAGATTCTACAAGGGTGTGATTTTGTGTGTATGTGTGTGTGGAAAAAGGAGAGGAATCAGAAGACATCCAGAGGTTCTGCAAGGGTATGTTTGTGAATGTGAGTGTGTGTGTGTGTGTGTGTGTGTGTGTGTGTCAAAAGAACACGAAGTCAGAAGCCCTCCAGAGATTCTGCAAGAGTGTGAGTGTGTGGTGTGTGTGTTAAAAGGACACGATGTCAGAAGACTTCCAGAGATTCTGCAGGGTGTGTGTATGTATGTGTGCGTGTGTTAAAAGGACATGAATTCAAACCCACTCTGAAGATTCTGCATGGGTGTGATTGTGTGTGTGTGTGTGTGTGTGCGGAAAAATGACACGAATCAGAAAACATCCAGAGTTTCTGCAAGGGTATGTGTGTGAATGTGAGTGTGTGTGTGTGTGTAAAAATGACACGAAGTCAGAAGCCCTGCATATATTATTCAAGGATGTGTGTGTGTAAAAAGAATACTACGTCAGAAGCCCTCTAGAGATTCTGCAAGGTGTGAGTGTGTGGTGTGTATGTAAAAATGACCCGAAGGAGAAGCCCACCAGAGATTCTTCAATGGTACCAGTGTGAGTGTGTATGTGTAAAAAGTACACGAAGTCAGAAGCCCTCTAGAGATTCTGTAAGGGTATGAATTTGAGTGTTTGTGTGTGTGTGTGTGTGTGTGTAAAGACACGAATTCAAGCGATACAGAGATTCTTTAGGGGTGTGTATGTGTGAGTGTGTAAAAAGGACAAGAAGTCATAAGCCCTCTAGAGATTTTTCAACGGTGGGTTTGATTGTGTGTGTGTGTGTGTGTGTGTGTGTGTGTGTGTGTGGAAAAAGGACACGAATCAGAAAACATCCAGAGTTTCTGCAAGGGTATGTGTGTGAATGTGAGTGTGTGTGTGCGTGTGTAAAAAGGACACGAAATCAGAAGCCCTGCATATGTTAGGCAAGGATGTGTGTGTGTAAAAAGAATACTACGTCAGAAACCCTATAGTGATTCTGCAAGAGTGTGAGTGTGTGGTGTGTGTGTTAAAAGGACACGACGTCAGAAGCCTTCCAGAGATTGTTCAAGGGTGCGTGTATGTGTGTGTGTATGTAAAAAGACAGGAAGTCAGAAGCTCTCTAGGGATTCTGAAAATATCTGAGTGTGTGTGTGTGTGTGTATAAAAATGACAAAAAGTCAGAAATTTCCAGAGATTTTGCAAAGGTGTGTGTGTGTGTAGGTAAAAAGGACACGATGTTAGAAGACCTCCAGAGATTCTCCAAGTGTGTGCTTGTGTGTGGGTGTGTATGTAAAAATGACCCGAACGAGAAGCCCACCACAGATTCTTCAATGGTATCAGTGTGAGTGTGTATGTGTAAAAAGGCCACGAAGTCAGAAGCCCTCTAGAGATTCTGTAAGGGTATGAATTTGAGTGTTTGTGTGTTTGTGTGTGTGTGTGTGTGTAAAGACACGAATTCAAAAGATACAGAGATTCTTTAGGGGTGTGTATGTGTGAGTGTGTAAAAAGGACAAGAAGTCATAAGCCCTTTAGAGATTTTTCAGCGGTGTGTGTGGGTGAGAGATTTTAAAAAGACCAAAGTTCAGAAGTTCTCCAGATGTTTTGCCTGGGTGTGTGTGTGTATGCCTGTGTGTCTAAAAAGGACACGAAATCAGAAGTCCTCCAGAGATTCTGCAAGGGTGCATGCATGTGTGTATGTGTCTGTGTGAGTGTGTAAAAGGATATGAAGTCAGAAGCCCTCCAAAGGTTACGTAAGGGTGTGTATGTGTGAGTCTGTAAAAAGTACACGACATCAGAATCCCTCCTGAGATTCTACAATGGTGTGAATGAATGTGTATATGAAAAAAGGACTTGAAATCAGAAGCCCAGTAGAGATTCAACAAGGGTGTGAGTGTGTGTCTGTGTGTGTGTGTAAAAAGGACACGAAGTCAGAAGCCCTCCAGATGTTCTGCAAGGGTGTGTTTGTGGGGGTGGGTGGGTGTAAAAAGTACACCACATCAGAATCCCTCCAGAGATTCTGCAATGGTGTGAATGTATGTGTATATGCAAAAAGGACTTGAAATCAGAAGTCCTGTAGAGATTCGGCAATGCTGTGAGTGTCTGTGTGAGTGTGTGTGTGTAAAAAGGACATGAATTCAGATGCCCTCTAGAGATTCGTCAAGGTTATGAGTGTGAGTGTGCGTGTGTGAGTGTTTGTGTGTAAAAATGAGACAAAGTCAGAAGTCCTGCAGAGAATCTGCAAGGGTTTGAGTGTGTGAGTGTCTAAGAAGGACACGAACAGAAGCCCTCCAGAGATTCTGCAAGGGTGTGTGTATGTGTGTGTGCGTGTGTAAAAAGGACATGAATTCAAACCCACTCCAAAGATTCTAAATGGGTGTGATTTTGTGTGTGTTTGTGTGTATGTGTGTGTGGAAAAAGGACACGAATCAGAAGACATCCAGAGCTTCTGCAAGGGTATGGGTGTAAATGTGAGTGTGTGTGTGTGTGTGTGTGTGTGTAAAAAGAACACTACATCAGAAGCTTTCCAGAGATTCTGCAAGAGTTTGAGTGTGTGGTGTGTGTATTAAAAGGACACGATGTCAGAAGCCTTCCAGAGATTCTGCAAGAGTGTGTGTAAGTGTGTGTGCGTGTGTTAAAAGACATGAATTCAAACCTACTCCGAAGATTCTGCATGGGTGGGATTGTGTGTGTGTGTGTTTGTGTGTGTGAGTGTGTGTGTTTGTGTGCGGAAAAAGGACACGAATCAGAAAACATCCAGAGTTTCTGCAAGGGTATGTGTGTGAATGTGAGTGTGTGTGTGTGTGTGTGTAAAAAGGACACGAAGTCAGAAGCCCTGCATATATTATGCAAGGATGTGTGTGTGTAAAAAGAATACTATGTCAGAAACCCTCCAGAGATTCTGCAAGAGTGTGAGTGTGTGGTGTGTGTGTTAAAAGGACACGACGTAAGAAGCCTTCCAGAGATTGTGCAAGGGTGTGTGTATATGTGTGCATTTGTGTAAAAAGACAGGAAGTCAGAAGTCCTCTAGGGATTCTGCAAATATCTGAGTGTGTGTGTGTGTGTGTGTATAAAAATGAAAAGAAGTCAGAAACTTCCAGAGATTCTGCATCGGTGTGTGTGTGTGTGTAGGTAAAAAGGACACGATGTTAGAAGCCCACCAGAGATTCTCCAAGGGTGTGCTTGTGTGTGGGTGTGTGTGTAAAAATGACCCGAACGAGAAGTACACCAGAGATTCTTCAATGGCATCAGTGTGAGTGTGTATGTGTAAAAAGGACACGAAGTCAGAAACCCTCTAGAGATTCTGTACGGGTATAGATTTGAGTGTTTGTGTGTGTGTGTGTGTGTGTGTAAAGACACGAATTCAAGCGATACAGAGATTCTTTAGGGGTGTGTATGTGTGAGTGTGTAAAAAGTACAAGAAGTCATAAGCCCTCTAGAGATTCTTCAACGGTGAGTGCGGGTGAGAGATTTTAAAAAGAACAAAGGTCAGAAGTTGTCAATAGATTCTGCCAGGTGTGTGTGTGTATGCCTGTGTGTCTAAAAAGGACACAAAATCAGAAGTCCTCAAGAGATTCTGCAAGGGTGTGTGTGTGTGGGTGTGTGTAAAAAGGACATGACATCAGAATCCCTCCAGATATTCTGCAATGGTGTAAATGTATGTGTATATTTAAAAAGGACTTGAAATCAGAAGCCCGGTAGAGATTTGGCAAGCGTGTGAGTGTGTGTGTGTAAAAAGGACACGACGTCAGAAGCCCTCCAGATGTTCTGCAAGGGTGTGTGTATGTGTGTGTGCGTGTGTAAAAGGACATGAATTCATACCCCCTCCAAAAATTCTACATGGGTGTGATTTTGTGTATGTGTCTGTGTGTGTGGAAAAGGACACGAATCAGAAGACATCCAGTGCTTCTGCAAGGGTATGTGTGTGAATGTGAGTGTGAGTGTGTGTGTGTGTGTGTGTGTGTTTGTAAAAAGAACACAAAGTCAGAAGACCTCCAGATGTTCTGCAAGGGTGTGTGTGTGTGTGGGTGGGTGGGTGTAAAAAGTACACGACATCAGAATCCCTCCAGAGATTCTGCAATGGTGTGAATATATGTGTATATGTAAAAGGACTTGAAATCAGAAGCCCTGTAGAGATTCAGCAAGGGTGTGAGTGTCTGTGTGTGTGTGTGTGTGTAAAAAGTAGATTAATTCAGAAGCCCTCCAGAGATTCGGCAAGGTTATGAGAGTGAGTGTGCGTGTGTGAGTGTGTGTGTGTAAAAAGGAGACAAAATCAGAAGTCCTGCAGAGAATCTGCAAGGGTATGAGTGTGTGAGTGTCTAAGAAGGACACGAACAGAAGCCCTCCAGAGGTTATACAAGGGTGTGTGTATGTGTGTGTGCGTGTGTAAAAACGACATGAATTCAAACCCACTCCAAAGATTCTACATGGGTGTGATTTTGTGTGTGTTTGTGTGTATGTGTGTGTGGAAAAAAGGACAGGAATCAGAAGACATCCAGAGGTTCTGCAAGGGTATGTTTGTGAATGTGAGTGTGTATGGTTGTGTGTGTGTCAAAAGAACACTACGTCAGAAGCCCTCCAGAGATTCTGCAAGAGTGTGAGTGTGTGGTGTGTGTGTTAAAAGGACACGATGTCAGAAACCTTCCAGAGATTGTTCAGGGGTGCGTGTATGTGTGTGTATATGTGTAAAAAGACAGGAAGTCAGAAGCTCTCTAGGGATTCTGAAAATATCTGTGTGTGTGTGTGTGTGTGTGTGTGTATAAAAAGGACAAGAAGTCAGAAACTTCCAGAGATTCTGCAAAGTGTGTGTGTGTAGGTAAAAAGGACATGATGTTAGAAGCCCTCCAGAAATTCTCCAAGGGTGTGCTTGTGTGTGGTTGTGTATGTAAAAATGACCCGAACGAGAAGCCCACCAGAGATTCTTCAATGGTATCAGTGTGAGTGTGTATGTGTAAAACTGACACGGAGTCAGAAGCCCTCTAGAGATTCTGTAAGGGTATGAATTTGAGTGTTTTGTGTGTGTGTGTGTGTGTGTAAAGACACGAATTCAAGCGATACAGAGATTCTTTAGGGGTGTGTATGTGTGAGTGTGTAAAAAGGACAAGAAGTCATAAGCCCTTTAGAGATTTTTCAACGGTGTGTGTGGGTGAGAGATTTTAAAAAGACCAAAGTTCAGAAGTTCTCCAGATGTTGTGCCAGGGTGTGTGTGTATATGCCTGTGTGTCTAAAAAGGACTCGAAATCAGAAGTCCTCCACAGATTCTGCAAGGGTGCATGCATGTGTGTATGTGTCTGTGTGAGTGTGTAAAAGGATATGAAGTCAGAAGCCCTCCAGAGGTTACGTAAGGATGTGTATGTGTGAGTCTGTAAAAAGGACACGACATCAGAATCCCTCCTGAGATTCTACAATGGTGTGAATGAATGTGTATATGAAAAAAGGACTTGAAATCAGAAGCCCAGTAGAGATTCAACAAGGATGTGAGTGTGTGTCTGTGTGTGAGTGTGTAAAAAGGACACGAAGTCAGAAGCCCTCCAGATGGTCTGCATGGGTGTGTGTGTGTTTGTGGGTGGGTGTAAAAAGTACACCACATCAGAATCCCTCCAGAGATTCTGCAATGGTGTGAATGCATGTGTACATGTAAACAGGACTTGAAATCAGAAGTCCTGTAGAGTTTCGGCAATGGTGTGAGTGTCTGTGTGTGTGTGTGTGTAAAAGGGACATGAATTCAGAAGCCCTCCAGAGATTCGTCAAGGTTATGAGTGTGAGTGTGCGTGTGTGAGTGTGTGTGCAAAAATGAGACAAAGTCAGAAGTCCTGCAGAGAATGTGCAAGCGTTTGAGTGTGTGAGTGTCTAAGAAGGATACGAAATGAAGGCCTCCAGAGATTCTGCAAGGGTGTGTGTATGTGTGTGTGCGTGTGTAAAAATGACAAGAATTCAAACCCACTCTAAAGATTCTACATGGGTGTGATTTTGTGTGTGTTTGTGTGTATGAGTGTGTGGAAAAAGGACACGAATCAGAAGACATCCAGAGCTTCTGCAAGGGTATGTATGTGAATGTGAGTGTGAGTGGGTGTGTGTGTGTAAAAGGAACACTACGTCAGAAGCACTCCAGAGATTCTGCAAGAGTGTGAGTGTGTTGTGTGTGTGTTAAAAGGACACGACGTCAGAAGCCTTCCAGAGATACTGCAAGGGTGTGTGTATGTGTGTGTGCATGTGTTAAAAGGACATGAATTCAAACCCACTCCGAAGATTCTGCATGGGTGTGATTGTGTGTGTGTGTGTGTGTGTGTGTGCGGAAAAAGGACACGAATCAGAAAACATCCAGAGTTTCTGCAAGGGTATGTGTGTGAATGTGAGTGTGTGTGTGTAAAAAGGACACGAAGTCAGAAGCCCTGCATATATTAGGCAAGGATGTGTGTGTGTAAAAAGAATACTAAGTCAGAAGCCCTCCAGAGATTCTGCAAGAGTGTGAGTGTGTGGTGTGTGTGTGTTAAAAGGACACAACGTCAGAAGCCTTCCAGAGATTGTGCAAGGGTGCGTGTATGTGTGTGTATGTGTGTAAAAAGACTGGAAGTCAAAAGCTCTCTAGGGATTCTGTAAATATCTGAGTGTGTGTGTGTGTGTATAAAAATGACAAGAAATCAGAAACTTCCAGATTCTGCAAAGGTGTGTGTGTGTGTGTGTGTGTGTGTGTGTTTGAGTAAAAAGGACACGACGTTAGAAGCCCTCCAGAGATTCTCCAAGGGTGTGCTTGTGTGTGGGTGTGTATGTAAAAATGACCCGAACGAGAAGCCCACCAGAGATTCTTCAATGGTATCAGCGTGAGTGTGTATGTGTAAAAAGGACACGAAGTCAGAAGCCCTCTAGAGATTCTGTAAGGGTATGAATTGGAGTGTTTGTGTGTGTGTGTGTGTGTGTGTGTGTAAAGACACGAATTCAAGCGATACAGAGATTCTTTAGGGGTGTGTATGTGTGAGTGTGTAAAAAGGACAAGAAGTCATAAGCCCTCTAGAGATTTTTCAACGGTGTGTGTGGGTAAGAGATTTTAAAAAGACCAAAGTTCAGAAGTTCTCCGGATGTTGTGCCAGGGTGTGTGTGTGTGTGTATGCCTGTGTGTCTAAAAAGGACACGAAATCAGAAGTCCTCCAGAGATGCTGCAAGGGTGCATGCATGTGTGTATGTGTCTGTGTGAGTGTGTAAAAGGATATGAATTCAGAAGCCCTCCAGATGTTACGTAAGTGTGTTTTTGTGTGAGTCTGTATAAAGGACACGACATCAGAATCCCTCCTGAGATTCTGCAATGATGTGAATGTATGTGTATATGTACAAAGGACTTGAAATCAGAAGTCCTGTGGATATTCGGCAAGGGTGGGAATGTCTGTGTGTGTGTGTGTGTGTGTGTGTGTGTGTGTAAAAAGGACATGAATTCAGAAGACCTCCAGAGATTCGGCAAGGTTATGAGTGTCAGTGTGAGTGTGCGTGTGTGAGTGTGTGTGTGTAAAAATGGGACAAGGTCAGAAGTCCTGCAGAGAATCTGCAAGGTTTTCAGTGTGTGAGTTTCTAAGAAGAACATGAACAGAAGCCCTCCAGAGAATCTGCAAGGGTGTGTGTATGTGTGTGTGCGTGTGTGAAAACGACATGAATTCAAACCCACTCCAAAGATTCTACATGGGTGTGATTTTGTGTGTGTTTGTGTGTATTTGTGTGTGGAAAAAGACACGAATCAGAAGACATCCAGAGGTTCTGCAAGGGTATGTTTGTGAATGTGAGTGTGTGTGGGTGTGTGTGTGTCAAAAGAACACGAAGTCAGAAGCCCTCCAGAGATTCTGCAAGAGTGTGAGTGTGTGGCGTGTGTGTTAAAAGGACATGACGTCAGAAGCCTTCCAGAGATTCTGCAAGGTGTGTGTATGTATGTGTTCGTGTGTTAAAAGGACATGAATTCAAACCCATTCCGAAGATTCTGCATGGGTGTGATTGTGTGTGTGTGTGTGTGTGTGTGTGTGCGGAAAAAGGACACGAATCAGAAAACATCCATAGTTTCTGCAAGGGTATGTGTGTGAATGTGAGTGTGTGTGTGTGTGTGTGTGTGTGTAAAAAGGACACGAAGTCAGGAGCCCTGCATATATTATGCAGGGATGTGTGTGTGTAAAAAGAATACTACATCAGAAGCCCTCCAGATATTCTGCAAGAGTGTGAGTGTGTGGTGTGTGTGTGTTAAAAGGACACGACGTCAGAAGCCTTCCAGAGATTGTGCAAGCGTGCGTGTATGTGTGTTTATGTGTGTAAAAAGACAGGAAGTCAGAAGCCCTCTAGGGATTCTGCAAATATCTGAGTGTGTGTGTGCGTGTGTGTGTATAAAAATGACAAGAAATCAGAAAATTCCAGAGATACTGCAAAGGTGCGTGTGTGTGTGTAGGTAAAAAGGACACGATGTTAGAAGCCCTCCAGAGATTCTCCAAGGGTGTGATTGTGTGTGATTGTGTATGTAAAAATGACCCGAACGAGAAGCCCACCATAGTTTCTTCAATGGTATCAGTGTGAGTATGTATGTCTAAAAAGGACACGAAGTCAGCAGCCCTCTAGAGATTCTGTAAGGTTATTAATTTGAGTGTGTGTGTGTGTGTGTGTGTGTGTGTGTAAAGACAGGAATTCAAGTGATACAGAGATTCTTTAGGGGTGTGTATGTGTGAGTGTGTAAATAGGACAAGAAGTCTTAAGCCCTCTAGAAATTCTTCAACGGTGAGTGCGGGTGAGAGATTTTAAAAAGGACAAAGGTCAGAAGTTCTCAATAGACTCTGCCAGGTGTGTGTGTGTATGCCTATGTCTAAAAAGGACACGAAATCAGAAGTCCTCCAGAGATTCTGCAAGGGTGTGTGTGTGTGGGTGTGTGTAAAAAGGACATGACATCAGAATCCCTCCAGAGATTCTGTAATGGTGTGAATGTATGAGTATATTTAAAAAGAACTTGAAATCAGAACCCCGGTAGAGATTTGGCCAGGGTGTGAGTGTGTGCGTGTGTGTGTGGGCGTGTGTAAAAAGGACACGAAGTCAGAAGCCCTCCAGAGATTCTGCAAGGGTGTGCGTATGTGTGTGTGCGTGTGTAAAAAGGACATGAATTCAAACCCCCTCCAAAGATTCTACATGGGTGTGATTTTGTGTGTGTGTCTGTGTGTGTGTGTGTGTGTGTGGAACTAGGACACGTATCAGAAGACATCCAGAGCTTCTGCAAGGGTTAGTTTGAATGTGAGTGTGTCTGTGTGTGTGTGTAAAAAGGACACGAAGTTAGAAGCTCTCCAGATGTTCTGCAAGGATGTGTGTGTGTGGGTGGGTGGGTGTAATAAGTACGCGACATCAGTATCCCTCCAGAAATTCTGCAATGATGTGAATGTATGTGTATATGTAAAAGGACTTGAAATCAGAAGCCCTGTTGAGATTCGGCAAGGGTGTGAGTGTCTGTGTGTGTGTGTGTGTAAAAAGCAGATGTATTCAGAAGCCCTCCAGAGATTCGGAAAGGTTATGAGTGTGAGTTGCATGTGTGAGTGTGTTTGTATAAAAATGAGACAAAGTCAGAAGTCCTGCAGAGAATCTGCAAGGGTTTGAGTGTGTGAGTGTCTAAGAAGGACACGAACAGAAGCCCTCCAGAGATTCTGCAAGGGTGTGTTTATGTGTGCGTGCGTGTGTAAAAAGGACATGAATTCAAACCCACTCCAAAGATTCTACAAGGGTGTGATTTTGTGTGTATGTGTGTGTGGAAAAAGGAGAGGAATCAGAAGACATCCAGAGGTTCTGCAAGGGTATGTTTGTGAATGTGAGTGTGTGTGTGTGTGTGTGTGTGTGTCAAAAGAACACGAAGTCAGAAGCCCTCCAGAGATTCTGCAAGAGTGTGAGTGTGTGGTGTGTGTGTTAAAAGGACACGATGTCAGAAGACTTCCAGAGATTCTGCAGGGTGTGTGTATGTATGTGTGCGTGTGTTAAAAGGACATGAATTCAAACCCACTCTGAAGATTCTGCATGGGTGTGATTGTGTGTGTGTGTGTGTGTGTGTGCGGAAAAATGACACGAATCAGAAAACATCCAGAGTTTCTGCAAGGGTATGTGTGTGAATGTGAGTGTGTGTGTGTGTGTAAAAATGACACGAAGTCAGAAGCCCTGCATATGTTATTCAAGGATGTGTGTGTGTAAAAAGAATACTACGTCAGAAGCCCTCTAGAGATTCTGCAAGGTGTGAGTGTGTGGTGTGTATGTAAAAATGACCCGAAGGAGAAGCCCACCAGAGATTCTTCAATGGTACCAGTGTGAGTGTGTATGTGTAAAAAGTACACGAAGTCAGAAGCCCTCTAGAGATTCTGTAAGGGTATGAATTTGAGTGTTTGTGTGTGTGTGTGTGTGTGTGTGTAAAGACACGAATTCAAGCGATACAGAGATTCTTTAGGGGTGTGTATGTGTGAGTGTGTAAAAAGGACAAGAAGTCATAAGCCCTCTAGAGATTTTTCAACGGTGGGTTTGATTGTGTGTGTGTGTGTGTGTGTGTGTGTGTGTGTGTGGAAAAAGGACACGAATCAGAACACATCCAGAGTTTCTGCAAGGGTATGTGTGTGAATGTGAGTGTGTGTGTGCGTGTGTAAAAAGGACACGAAATCAGAAGCCCTGCATATGTTAGGCAAGGATGTGTGTGTGTAAAAAGAATACTACGTCAGAAACCCTATAGTGATTCCGCAAGAGTGTGAGTGTGTGGTGTGTGTGTTAAAAGGACACGACGTCAGAAGCCTTCCAGAGATTGTTCAAGGGTGCGTGTATGTGTGTGTGTATGTAAAAAGACAGGAAGTCAGAAGCTCTCTAGGGATTCTGAAAATATCTGAGTGTGTGTGTGTGTGTGTATAAAAATGACAAAAAGTCAGAAATTTCCAGAGATTTTGCAAAGGTGTGTGTGTGTGTAGGTAAAAAGGACACGATGTTAGAAGCCCTCCAGAGATTCTCCAAGTGTGTGCTTGTGTGTGGGTGTGTATGTAAAAATGACCCGAACGAGAAGCCCACCACAGATTCTTCAATGGTATCAGTGTGAGTGTGTATGTGTAAAAAGGCCACGAAGTCAGAAGCCCTCTAGAGATTCTGTAAGGGTATGAATTTGAGTGTTTGTGTGTTTGTGTGTGTGTGTGTGTGTAAAGACACGAATTCAAAAGATACAGAGATTCTTTAGGGGTGTGTATGTGTGAGTGTGTAAAAAGGACAAGAAGTCATAAGCCCTTTAGAGATTTTTCAGCGGTGTGTGTGGGTGAGAGATTTTAAAAAGACCAAAGTTCAGAAGTTCTCCAGATGTTTTGCCTGGGTGTGTGTGTGTATGCCTGTGTGTCTAAAAAGGACACGAAATCAGAAGTCCTCCACAGATTCTGCAAGGGTGCATGCATGCGTGTATGTGTCTGTGTGAGTGTGTAAAAGGATATGAAGTCAGAAGCCCTCCAAAGGTTACGTAAGGGTGTGTATGTGTGAGTCTGTAAAAAGTACACGACATCAGAATCCCTCCTGAGATTCTACAATGGTGTGAATGAATGTGTATATGAAAAAAGGACTTGAAATCAGAAGCCCAGTAGAGATTCAACAAGGGTGTGAGTGTGTGTCTGTGTGTGTGTGTGTGTAAAAAGGACACGAAGTCAGAAGCCCTCCAGATGTTCTGCAAGGGTGTGTTTGTGGGGGTGGGTGGGTGTAAAAAGTACACCACATCAGAATCCCTCCAGAGATTCTGCAATGGTGTGAATGTATGTGTATATGCAAAAAGGACTTGAAATCAGAAGTCCTGTAGAGATTCGGCAATGCTGTGAGTGTCTGTGTGAGTGTGTGTGTGTAAAAAGGACATGAATTCAGATGCCCTCTAGAGATTCGTCAAGGTTATGAGTGTGAGTGTGCGTGTGTGAGTGTTTGTGTGTAAAAATGAGACAAAGTCAGAAGTCCTGCAGAGAATCTGCAAGGGTTTGAGTGTGTGAGTGTCTAAGAAGGACACGAACAGAAGCCCTCCAGAGATTCTGCAAGGGTGTGTGTATGTGTGTGTGCGTGTGTAAAAAGGACATGAATTCAAACCCACTCCAAAGATTCTAAATGGGTGTGATTTTGTGTGTGTTTGTGTGTATGTGTGTGTGGAAAAAGGACACGAATCAGAAGACATCCAGAGCTTCTGCAAGGGTATGGGTGTAAATGTGAGTGTGTGTGTGTGTGTGTGTGTGTAAAAAGAACACTACATCAGAAGCTTTCCAGAGATTCTGCAAGAGTTTGAGTGTGTGGTGTGTGTATTAAAAGGACACGATGTCAGAAGCCTTCCAGAGATTCTGCAAGAGTGTGTGTAAGTGTGTGTGCGTGTGTTAAAAGACATGAATTCAAACCTACTCCGAAGATTCTGCATGGGTGGGATTGTGTGTGTGTGTTTGTGTGTGTGAGTGTGTGTGTTTGTGTGCGGAAAAAGGACACGAATCAGAAAACATCCAGAGTTTCTGCAAGGGTATGTGTGTGAATGTGAGTGTGTGTGTGTGTGTGTGTAAAAAGGACACGAAGTCAGAAGCCCTGCATATATTATGCAAGGATGTGTGTGTGTAAAAAGAATACTATGTCAGAAACCCTCCAGAGATTCTGCAAGAGTGTGAGTGTGTGGTGTGTGTGTTAAAAGGACACGACGTAAGAAGCCTTCCAGAGATTGTGCAAGGGTGTGTGTATATGTGTGCATTTGTGTAAAAAGACAGGAAGTCAGAAGTCCTCTAGGGATTCTGCAAATATCTGAGTGTGTGTGTGTGTGTGTGTATAAAAATGAAAAGAAGTCAGAAACTTCCAGAGATTCTGCATCGGTGTGTGTGTGTGTGTAGGTAAAAAGGACACGATGTTAGAAGCCCACCAGAGATTCTCCAAGGGTGTGCTTGTGTGTGGGTGTGTGTGTAAAAATGACCCGAACGAGAAGTACACCAGAGATTCTTCAATGGCATCAGTGTGAGTGTGTATGTGTAAAAAGGACACGAAGTCAGAAACCCTCTAGAGATTCTGTACGGGTATAGATTTGAGTGTTTGTGTGTGTGTGTGTGTGTGTAAAGACACGAATTCAAGCGATACAGAGATTCTTTAGGGGTGTGTATGTGTGAGTGTGTAAAAAGTACAAGAAGTCATAAGCCCTCTAGAGATTCTTCAACGGTGAGTGCGGGTGAGAGATTTTAAAAAGAACAAAGGTCAGAAGTTGTCAATAGATTCTGCCAGGTGTGTGTGTGTATGCCTGTGTGTCTAAAAAGGACACAAAATCAGAAGTCCTCAAGAGATTCTGCAAGGGTGTGTGTGTGTGGGTGTGTGTAAAAAGGACATGACATCAGAATCCCTCCAGATATTCTGCAATGGTGTAAATGTATGTGTATATTTAAAAAGGACTTGAAATCAGAAGCCCGGTAGAGATTTGGCAAGCGTGTGAGTGTGTGTGTGTAAAAAGGACACGACGTCAGAAGCCCTCCAGATGTTCTGCAAGGGTGTGTGTATGTGTGTGTGCGTGTGTAAAAGGACATGAATTCATACCCCCTCCAAAAATTCTACATGGGTGTGATTTTGTGTATGTGTCTGTGTGTGTGGAAAAGGACACGAATCAGAAGACATCCAGTGCTTCTGCAAGGGTATGTGTGTGAATGTGAGTGTGAGTGTGTGTGTGTGTGTGTGTGTTTGTAAAAAGAACACAAAGTCAGAAGACCTCCAGATGTTCTGCAAGGGTGTGTGTGTGTGTGGGTGGGTGGGTGTAAAAAGTACACGACATCAGAATCCCTCCAGAGATTCTGCAATGGTGTGAATATATGTGTATATGTAAAAGGACTTGAAATCAGAAGCCCTGTAGAGATTCAGCAAGGGTGTGAGTGTCTGTGTGTGTGTGTGTGTGTAAAAAGTAGATTAATTCAGAAGCCCTCCAGAGATTCGGCAAGGTTATGAGAGTGAGTGTGCGTGTGTGAGTGTGTGTGTGTAAAAAGGAGACAAAATCAGAAGTCCTGCAGAGAATCTGCAAGGGTATGAGTGTGTGAGTGTCTAAGAAGGACACGAACAGAAGCCCTCCAGAGGTTATACAAGGGTGTGTGTATGTGTGTGTGCGTGTGTAAAAACGACATGAATTCAAACCCACTCCAAAGATTCTACATGGGTGTGATTTTGTGTGTGTTTGTGTGTATGTGTGTGTGGAAAAAAGGACAGGAATCAGAAGACATCCAGAGGTTCTGCAAGGGTATGTTTGTGAATGTGAGTGTGTATGGTTGTGTGTGTGTCAAAAGAACACTACGTCAGAAGCCCTCCAGAGATTCTGCAAGAGTGTGAGTGTGTGGTGTGTGTGTTAAAAGGACACGATGTCAGAAACCTTCCAGAGATTGTTCAGGGGTGCGTGTATGTGTGTGTATATGTGTAAAAAGACAGGAAGTCAGAAGCTCTCTAGGGATTCTGAAAATATCTGTGTGTGTGTGTGTGTGTGTGTATAAAAAGGACAAGAAGTCAGAAACTTCCAGAGATTCTGCAAAGTGTGTGTGTGTAGGTAAAAAGGACATGATGTTAGAAGCCCTCCAGAAATTCTCCAAGGGTGTGCTTGTGTGTGGTTGTGTATGTAAAAATGACCCGAACGAGAAGCCCACCAGAGATTCTTCAATGGTATCAGTGTGAGTGTGTATGTGTAAAACTGACACGGAGTCAGAAGCCCTCTAGAGATTCTGTAAGGGTATGAATTTGAGTGTTTTGTGTGTGTGTGTGTGTGTGTAAAGACACGAATTCAAGCGATACAGAGATTCTTTAGGGGTGTGTATGTGTGAGTGTGTAAAAAGCACAAGAAGTCATAAGCCCTTTAGAGATTTTTCAACGGTGTGTGTGGGTGAGAGATTTTAAAAAGACCAAAGTTCAGAAGTTCTCCAGATGTTGTGCCAGGGTGTGTGTGTATATGCCTGTGTGTCTAAAAAGGACACGAAATCAGAAGTCCTCCACAGATTCTGCAAGGGTGCATGCATGTGTGTATGTGTCTGTGTGAGTGTGTAAAAGGATATGAAGTCAGAAGCCCTCCAGAGGTTACGTAAGGGTGTGTATGTGTGAGTCTGTAAAAAGGACACGACATCAGAATCCCTCCTGAGATTCTACAATGGTGTGAATGAATGTGTATATGAAAAAAGGACTTGAAATCAGAAGCCCAGTAGAGATTCAACAAGGGTGTGAGTGTGTGTCTGTGTGTGTGTGTGTGTAAAAAGGACACGAAGTCAGAAGCCCTCCACATGTTCTGCAAGGGTGTGTGTGTGGGGGTGGGTGGGTGTAAAAAGTACACCACATCAGAATCCCTCCAGAGATTCTGCAATGGTGTGAATGTATGTGTATATGCAAAAAGGACTTGAAATCAGAAGTCCTGTAGAGATTCGGCAATGCTGTGAGTGTCTGTGTGAGTGTGTGTGTGTAAAAAGGACATGAATTCAGATGCCCTCTAGAGATTCGTCAAGGTTATGAGTGTGAGTGTGCGTGTGTGAGTGTTTGTGTGTAAAAATGAGACAAAGTCAGAAGTCCTGCAGAGAATCTGCAAGGGTTTGAGTGTGTGAGTGTCTAAGAAGGACACGAACAGAAGCCCTCCAGAGATTCTGCAAGGGTGTGTGTATGTGTGTGTGCGTGTGTAAAAAGGACATGAATTCAAACCCACTCCAAAGATTCTAAATGGGTGTGATTTTGTGTGTGTTTGTGTGTATGTGTGTGTGGAAAAAGGACACGAATCAGAAGACATCCAGAGCTTCTGCAAGGGTATGGGTGTAAATGTGAGTGTGTGTGTGTGTGTGTGTGTAAAAAGAACACTACATCAGAAGCTCTCCAGAGATTCTGCAAGAGTTTGAGTGTGTGGTGTGTGTATTAAAAGGACACGATGTCAGAAGCCTTCCAGAGATTCTGCAAGAGTGTGTGTAAGTGTGTGTGCGTGTGTTAAAAGACATGAATTCAAACCTACTCCGAAGATTCTGCATGGGTGGGATTGTGTGTGTGTGTGTTTGTGTGTGTGAGTGTGTGTGTTTGTGTGCGGAAAAAGGACACGAATCAGAAAACATCCAGAGTTTCTGCAAGGGTATGTGTGTGAATGTGAGTGTGTGTGTGTGTGTGTGTGTGTAAAAAGGACACGAAGTCAGAAGCCCTGCATATATTATGCAAGGATGTGTGTGTGTAAAAAGAATACTATGTCAGAAACCCTCCAGAGATTCTGCAAGAGTGTGAGTGTGTGGTGTGTGTGTTAAAAGGACACGACGTAAGAAGCCTTCCAGAGATTGTGGAAGGGTGTGTGTATATGTGTGCATTTGTGTAAAAAGACAGGAAGTCAGAAGTCCTCTAGGGATTCTGCAAATATCTGAGTGTGTGTGTGTGTGTGTGTGTATAAAAATGAAAAGAAGTCAGAAACTTCCAGAGATTCTGCATCGGTGTGTGTGTGTGTGTAGGTAAAAAGGACACGATGTTAGAAGCCCACCAGAGATTCTCCAAGGGTGTGCTTGTGTGTGGGTGTGTGTGTAAAAATGACCCGAACGAGAAGTACACCAGAGATTCTTCAATGGCATCAGTGTGAGTGTGTATGTGTAAAAAGGACACGAAGTCAGAAACCCTCTAGAGATTCTGTACGGGTATAGATTTGAGTGTTTGTGTGTGTGTGTGTGTGTGTAAAGACACGAATTCAAGCGATACAGAGATTCTTTAGGGGTGTGTATGTGTGAGTGTGTAAAAAGTACAAGAAGTCATAAGCCCTCTAGAGATTCTTCAACGGTGAGTGCGGGTGAGAGATTTTAAAAAGAACAAAGGTCAGAAGTTGTCAATAGATTCTGCCAGGTGTGTGTGTGTATGCCTGTGTGTCTAAAAAGGACACAAAATCAGAAGTCCTCAAGAGATTCTGCAAGGGTGTGTGTGTGTGGGTGTGTGTAAAAAGGACATGACATCAGAATCCCTCCAGATATTCTGCAATGGTGTAAATGTATGTGTATATTTAAAAAGGACTTGAAATCAGAAGCCCGGTAGAGATTTGGCAAGCGTGTGAGTGTGTGTGTGTAAAAAGGACACGACGTCAGAAGCCCTCCAGATGTTCTGCAAGGGTGTGTGTATGTGTGTGTGCGTGTGTAAAAGGACATGAATTCATACCCCCTCCAAAAATTCTACATGGGTGTGATTTTGTGTATGTGTCTGTGTGTGTGGAAAAGGACACGAATCAGAAGACATCCAGTGCTTCTGCAAGGGTATGTGTGTGAATGTGAGTGTGAGTGTGTGTGTGTGTGTGTGTTTGTAAAAAGAACACAAAGTCAAAAGACCTCCAGATGTTCTGCAAGGGTGTGTGTGTGTGTGGGTGGGTGGGTGTAAAAAGTACACGACATCAGAATCCCTCCAGAGATTCTGCAATGGTGTGAATATATGTGTATATGTAAAAGGACTTGAAATCAGAAGCCCTGTAGAGATTCAGCAAGGGTGTGAGTGTCTGTGTGTGTGTGTGTGTGTGTGTAAAAAGTAGATTAATTCCGAAGCCCTCCAGAGATTCGGCAAGGTTATGAGAGTGAGTGTGCGTGTGTGAGTGTGTGTGTGTAAAAAGGAGACAAAATCAGAAGTCCTGCAGAGAATCTGCAAGGGTATGAGTGTGTGAGTGTCTAAGAAGGACACGAACAGAAGCCCTCCAGAGGTTATACAAGGGTGTGTGTATGTGTGTGTGCGTGTGTAAAAACGACATGAATTCAAACCCACTCCAAAGATTCTACATGGGTGTGATTTTGTGTGTGTTTGTGTGTATGTGTGTGTGGAAAAAAGGACAGGAATCAGAAGACATCCAGAGGTTCTGCAAGGGTATGTTTGTGAATGTGAGTGTGTATGGGTGTGTGTGTGTCAAAAGAACACTACGTCAGAAGCCCTCCAGAGATTCTGCAAGAGTGTGAGTGTGTGGTGTGTGTGTTAAAAGGACACGATGTCAGAAACCTTCCAGAGATTGTTCAGGGGTGCGTGTATGTGTGTGTATATGTGTAAAAAGAAAGGAAGTCAGAAGCTCTCTAGGGATTCTGAAAATATCTCTGTGTGTGTGTGTGTGTGTGTATAAAAAGGACAAGAAGTCAGAAACTTCCAGAGATTCTGCAAAGTGTGTGTGTGTAGGTAAAAAGGACATGATGTTAGAAGCCCTCCAGAAATTCTCCAAGGGTGTGCTTGTGTGTGGTTGTGTATGTAAAAATGACCCGAACGAGAAGCCCACCAGAGATTCTTCAATGGTATCAGTGTGAGTGTGTATGTGTAAAACTGACACGGAGTCAGAAGCCCTCTAGAGATTCTGTAAGGGTATGAATTTGAGTGTTTTGTGTGTGTGTGTGTGTGTGTGTGTGTAAAGACACGAATTCAAGCGATACAGAGATTCTTTAGGGGTGTGTATGTGTGAGTGTGTAAAAAGCACAAGAAGTCATAAGCCCTTTAGAGATTTTTCAACGGTGTGTGTGGGTGAGAGATTTTAAAAAGACCAAAGTTCAGAAGTTCTCCAGATGTTGTGCCAGGGTGTGTGTGTATATGCCTGTGTGTCTAAAAAGGACACGAAATCAGAAGTCCTCCACAGATTCTGCAAGGGTGCATGCATGTGTGTATGTGTCTGTGCGAGTGTGTAAAAGGATATGAAGTCAGAAGCCCTCCAGAGGTTACGTAAGGGTGTGTATGTGTGAGTCTGTAAAAAGGACACGACATCAGAATCCCTCCTGAGATTCTACAATGGTGTGAATGAATGTGTATATGAAAAAAGGACTTGAAATCAGAAGCCCAGTAGAGATTCAACAAGGGTGTGAGTGTGTGTCTGTGTGTGTGTGTGTGTAAAAAGGACACGAAGTCAGAAGCCCTCCAGATGTTCTGCAAGGGTGTGTGTGTGGGGGTGGGTGGGTGTAAAAAGTACACCACATCAGAATCCCTCCAGAGATTCTGCAATGGTGTGAATGTATGTGTATATGCAAAAAGGACTTGAAATCAGAAGTCCTGTAGAGATTCGGCAATGCTGTGAGTGTCTGTGTGAGTGTGTGTGTGTAAAAAGGACATGAATTCAGATGCCCTCTAGAGATTCGTCAAGGTTATGAGTGTGAGTGTGCGTGTGTGAGTGTTTGTGTGTAAAAATGAGACAAAGTCAGAAGTCCTGCAGAGAATCTGCAAGGGTTTGAGTGTGTGAGTGTCTAAGAAGGACACGAACAGAAGCCCTCCAGAGATTCTGCAAGGGTGTGTGTATGTGTGTGTGCGTGTGTAAAAAGGACATGAATTCAAACCCACTCCAAAGATTCTAAATGGGTGTGATTTTGTGTGTGTTTGTGTGTATGTGTGTGTGGAAAAAGGACACGAATCAGAAGACATCCAGAGCTTCTGCAAGGGTATGGGTGTAAATGTGAGTGTGTGTGTGTGTGTGTGTGTGTAAAAAGGACATGAATTCAGAAGACCTCCAGAGATTCGGCAAGGTTATGAGTGTCAGTGTGAGTGTGCGTGTGTGAGTGTGTGTGTGTAAAAATGGGACAAGGTCAGAAGTCCTGCAGAGAATCTGCAAGGGTTTCAGTGTGTGAGTTTCTAAGAAGAACATGAACAGAAGCCCTCCAGAGAATCTGCAAGGGTGTGTGTATGTGTGTGTGCGTGTGTGAAAACGACATGAATTCAAACCCACTCCAAAGATTCTACATGGGTGTGATTTTGTGTGTGTTTGTGTGTATTTGTGTGTGGAAAAAGACACGAATCAGAAGACATCCAGAGGTTCTGCAAGGGTATGTTTGTGAATGTGAGTGTGTGTGGGTGTGTGTGTGTCAAAAGAACACGAAGTCAGAAGCCCTCCAGAGATTCTGCAAGAGTGTGAGTGTGTGGCGTGTGTGTTAAAAGGACATGACGTCAGAAGCCTTCCAGAGATTCTGCAAGGTGTGTGTATGTATGTGTTCGTGTGTTAAAAGGACATGAATTCAAACCCATTCCGAAGATTCTGCATGGGTGTGATTGTGTGTGTGTGTGTGTGTGTGTGTGTGGAAAAAGGACACGAATCAGAAAACATCCATAGTTTCTGCAAGGGTATGTGTGTGAATGTGAGTGTGTGTGGGTGTGTGTAAAAAGGACACGAAGTCAGGAGCCCTGCATATATTATGCAGGGATGTGTGTGTGTAAAAGAATACTACATCAGAAGACCTCCAGAGATTCTGCAAGAGTGTGAGTGTGTGGTGTGTGTGTGTTAAAAGGACACGACGTCAGAAGCCTTCCAGAGATTTTGCAAGCGTGCGTGTATGTGTGTTTATGTGTGTAAAAAGACAGGAAGTCAGAAGCCCTCTAGGGATTCTGCAAATATCTGAGTGTGTGTGTGCGTGTGTGTGTGTATAAAAATGACAAGAAATCAGAAAATTCCAGAGATACTGCAAAGGTGCGTGTGTGTGTGTGTAGGTAAAAAGGACACGATGTTAGAAGCCCTCCAGAGATTCTCCAAGTGTGTGATTGTGTGTGGTTGTGTATGTAAAAATGACCCAAACGAGAAGCCCACCATAGTTTCTTCAATGGTATCAGTGTGAGTATGTATGTCTAAAAAGGACACGAAGTCAGCAGCCCTCTAGAGATTCTGTAAGGTTATTAATTTGAGTGTGTGTGTGTGTGTGTGTGTGTGTGTCTGTGTAAAGACAGGAATTCAAGTGATACAGAGATTCTTTAGGGGTGTGTATGTGTGAGTGTGTAAATAGGACAAGAAGTCTTAAGCCCTCTAGAAATTCTTCAACGGTGAGTGCGGGTGAGAGATTTTAAAAAGGACAAAGGTCAGAAGTTCTCAATAGATTCTGCCAGGTGTGTGTGTGTATGCATATGTCTAAAAAGGACACGAAATCAGAAGTCCTCCAGAGATTCTGCAAGGGTGTGTGTGTGTGGGTGTGTGTAAAAAGGACATGACATCAGAATCCCTCCAGAGATTCTGTAATGGTGTGAATGTATGAGTATATTTAAAAAGAACTTGAATTCAGAACCCCGGTAGAGATTTGGCCAGGGTGTGAGTGTGTGCGTGTGTGTGTGGGCGTGTGTAAAAAGGACACGAAGTCAGAAGCCCTCCAGAGATTCTGCAAGGGTGTGCGTATGTGTGTGTGCGTGTGTAAAAAGGACATGAATTCAAACCCCCTCCAAAGATTCTACATGGGTGTGATTTTGTGTGTGTGTCTGTGTGTGTGTGTGTGTGTGTGGAACTAGGACACGTATCAGAAGACATCCAGAGCATCTGCAAGGGTTAGTTTGAATGTGAGTGTGTCTGTGTGTGTGTGTAAAAATGACACGAAGTTAGAAGCTCTCCAGATGTTCTGCAAGGATGTGTGTGTGTGGGTGGGTGGGTGTAATAAGTACGCGACATCAGTATCCCTCCAGAAATTCTGCAATGATGTGAATGTATGTGTATATGTAAAAGGACTTGAAATCAGAAGCCCTGTTGAGATTCGGCAAGGGTGTGAGTGTCTGTGTGTGTGTGTGTGTAAAAAGCAGATGTATTCAGAAGCCCTCCAGAGATTCGGCAAGGTTATGAGTGTGAGTTGCATGTGTGAGTGTGTTTGTATAAAAATGAGACAAAGTCAGAAGTCCTGCAGAGAATCTGCAAGGGTTTGAGTGTGTGAGTGTCTAAGAAGGACACGAACAGAAGCCCTCCAGAGATTCTGCAAGGGTGTGTTTATGTGTGTGTGCGTGTGTAAAAAGGACATGAATTCAAACCCACTCCAAAGATTCTACATGGGTGTGATTTTGTGTGTATGTGTGTGTGGAAAAAGGAGAGGAATCAGAAGACATCCAGAGGTTCTGCAAGGGTATGTTTGTGAATGTGAGTGTGTGTGTGTGTGTGTGTGTGTGTGTCAAAAGAACACGAAGTCAGAAGCCCTCCAGAGATTCTGCAAGAGTGTGAGTGTGTGGTGTGTGTGTTAAAAGGACACGATGTCAGAAGACTTCCAGAGATTCTGCAGGGTGTGTGTATGTATGTGTGCGTGTGTTAAAAGGACATGAATTCAAACCCACTCTGAAGATTCTGCATGGGTGTGATTGTGTGTGTGTGTGTGTGTGTGCGGAAAAATGACACGAATCAGAAAACATCCAGAGTTTCTGCAAGGGTATGTGTGTGAATGTGAGTGTGTGTGTGTGTGTAAAAATGACACGAAGTCAGAAGCCCTGCATATATTATTCAAGGATGTGTGTGTGTAAAAAGAATACTACGTCAGAAGCCCTCTAGATATTCTGCAAGGTGTGAGTGTGTGGTGTGTATGTAAAAATGACCCGAAGGAGAAGCCCACCAGAGATTCTTCAATGGTACCAGTGTGAGTGTGTATGTGTAAAAAGTACACGAAGTCAGAAGCCCTCTAGAGATTCTGTAAGGGTATGAATTTGAGTGTTTGTGTGTGTGTGTGTGTGTGTGTGTGTAAAGACACGAATTCAAGTGATACAGAGATTCTTTAGGGGTGTGTATGTGTGAGTGTGTAAAAAGGACAAGAAGTCATAATCCCTCTAGAGATTTTTCATCGATGGGTTTGATTGTGTGTGTGTGTGTGTGTGTGTGTGTGTGTGTGTAAAAAGGACAAGAATCAGAAAACATCCAGAGTTTCTGCAAGGGTATGTGTGTGAATGTGAGTGTGTGTGTGCGTGTGTAAAAAGGACACGAAATCAGAAGCCCTGCATATGTTAGGCAAGGATGTGTGTGTGAAAAATGAATACTACGTCAGAAACCCTATAGTGATTCTGCAAGAGTGTGAGTGTGTGGTGTGTGTGTTAAAAGGACACGACGTCAGAAGCCTTCCAGAGATTGTTCAAGGGTGCGTGTATGTGTGTGTGTATGTAAAAAGACAGGAAGTAAGAAGCTCTCTAGGGATTCTGAAAATATCTGAGTGTGTGTGTGTGTGTATAAAAATGACAAAAAGTCAGAAATTTCCAGAGATTCTGCAAAGGTGTGTGTGTGTGTGTGTGTGTAGGTAAAAAGGACACGATGTTAGAAGCCCTCCAGAGATTCTCCAAGTGTGTGCTTGTGTGTGGGTGTGTATGTAAAAATGACCCGAACGAGAAGCCCACCACAGATTCTTCAATGGTATCAGTGTGAGTGTGTATGTGTAAAAAGGCCACGAAGTCAGAAGCCCTCTAGAGATTCTGTAAGGTTATGAATTTGAGTGTTTGTGTGTTTGTGTGTGTGTGTGTGTGTGTAAAGACACGAATTCAAGCGATACAGAGATTCTTTAGGGGTGTGTATGTGTGAGTGTGTAAAAAGGACAAGAAGTCATAAGCCCTCTAGAGATTTTTCAACGGTGTGTGTGGGTGAGAGATTTTAAAAAGACCAAAGTTCAGAAGTTCTCCAGATGTTTTGCCTGGGTGTGTGTGTATATGCCTGTGTGTCTAAAAAGGACTCGAAATCAGAAGTCCTCCACAGATTCTGCAAGGGTGCATGCATGTGTGTATGTGTCTGTGTGAGTGTGTAAAAGGATATGAAGTCAGAAGCCCTCCAGAGGTTACGTAAGGGTGTGTATGTGTGAGTCTGTAAAAAGGACACGACATCAGAATCCCTCCTGAGATTCTACAATGGTGTGAATGAATGTGTATATGAAAAAAGGACTTGAAATCAGAAGCCCAGTAGAGATTCAACAAGGGTGTGAGTGTGTGTCTGTGTGTGAGTGTGTAAAAAGGACACGAAGTCAGAAGCCCTCCAGATGGTCTGCACGGGTGTGTGTGTGTTTGTGGGTGGGTGTAAAAAGTACACCACATCAGAATCCCTCCAGAGATTCTGCAATGGTGTGAATGCATGTGTACATGTAAAAAGGACTTGAAATCAGAAGTCTTGTAGAGTTTCGGCAATGGTGTGAGTGTCTGTGTGTGTGTGTGTGTAAAAAGGACATGAATTCAGAAGCCCTCCAGAGATTCGTCAAGGTTATGAGTGTGAGTGTGCGTGTGTGAGTGTGTGTGCAAAAATGAGACAAAGTCAGAAGTCCTGCAGAGAATCTGCTAGGGTATGAGTGTGTGAGTGTCTAAGAAGGACACGAAAAGAAGCCCTCCAGAGGTTATACAAGGGTGTGTGTATGTGTATGTGCGTGTGTAAAAACGACATGAATTCAAACCCACTCCAAAGATTCTACATGGGTGTGATTTAGTGTGTGTTTGTGTGTATGTGTGTGTGGAAAAAAGGACAGGAATCAGAAGACATCCAGAGGTTCTGCAAGGGTATGTTTGTGAATGTGAGTGTGTGTGGGTGTGTGTGTGTCAAAAGAACACTACGTCAGAAGCCCTCCAGAGATTCTGCAAGAGTGTGACTGTGTGGTGTGTGTGTTAAAAGGACACGATGTCAGAAACCTTCCAGAGATTGTTCAGGGGTGCGTGTATGTGTGTGTATATGTGTAAAAAGACAGGAAGTCAGAAACTTCCAGAGATTCTGCAAAGTGTGTGTGTGTGTGTGTGTGTAGGTAAAAAGGACACGATGTTAGAAGCCCTCCAGAAATTCTCCAAGGGTGTGCTTGTGTGTGGTTGTGTATGTAAAAATGACCCGAACGAGAAGCCCACCAGAGATTCTTCAATGGTATCAGTGTGAGTGTGTATGTGTAAAACTGACACGGAGTCAGAAGCCCTCTAGAGATTCTGTAACGGTATGAATTTGAGTGTTTTGTGTGTGTGTGTGTGTGTGTAAAGACACGAATTCAAGCGATACAGAGATTCTTTAGGGGTGTGTATGTGTGAGTGTGTAAAAAGGACAAGAAGTCATAAGCCCTTTAGAGATTTTTCAACGGTGTGTGTGGGTGAGAGATTTTAAAAAGACCAAAGTTGAGAAGTTCTCCAGATGTTGTGCCAGGGTGTGTGTGTATATGCCTGTGTGTCTAAAAAGGACTCGAAATCAGAAGTCCTCCACAGATTCTGCAAGGGTGCATGCATGTGTGTATGTGTCTGTGTGAGTGTGTAAAAGGATATGAAGTCAGAAGCCCTCCAGAGGTTACGTAAGGGTGTGTATGTGTGAGTCTGTAAAAAGGACACGACATCAGAATCCCTCCTGAGATTCTACAATGGTGTGAATGAATGTGTATATGAAAAAAGGACTTGAAATCAGAAGCCCAGTAGAGATTCAACAAGGATGTGAGTGTGTGTCTGTGTGTGAGTGTGTAAAAAGGACACGAAATCAGAAGCCCTCCAGATGGTCTGCATGGGTGTGTGTGTGTTTGTGGGTGGGTGTAAAAAGTACACCACATCAGAATCCCTCCAGAGATTCTGCAATGGTGTGAATGCATGTGTACATGTAAACAGGACTTGAAATCAGAAGTCCTGTAGAGTTTCGGCAATGGTGTGAGTGTCTGTGTGTGTGTGTGTGTAAAAAGGACATGAATTCAGAAGCCCTCCAGAGATTCGTCAAGGTTATGAGTGTGAGTGTGCGTGTGTGAGTGTGTGTGCAAAAATGAGACAAAGTCAGAAGTCCTGCAGAGAATGTGCAAGCGTTTGAGTGTGTGAGTGTCTAAGAAGGATACGAAATGAAGGCCTCCAGAGATTCTGCAAGGGTGTGTGTATGTGTGTGTGCGTGTGTAAAAATGACAAGAATTCAAACCCACTCTAAAGATTCTACATGGGTGTGATTTTGTGTGTGTTTGTGTGTATGAGTGTGTGGAAAAAGGACACGAATCAGAAGACATCCAGAGCTTCTGCAAGGGTATGTATGTGAATGTGAGTGTGAGTGGGTGTGTGTGTGTAAAAGGAACACTACGTCAGAAGCACTCCAGAGATTCTGCAAGAGTGTGAGTGTGTTGTGTGTGTGTTAAAAGGACACGACGTCAGAAGCCTTCCAGAGATACTGCAAGGGTGTGTGTATGTGTGTGTGCATGTGTTAAAAGGACATGAATTCAAACCCACTCCGAAGATTCTGCATGGGTGTGATTGTGTGTGTGTGTGTGTGTGTGTGCGGAAAAAGGACACGAATCAGAAAACATCCAGAGTTTCTGCAAGGGTATGTGTGTGAATGTGAGTGTGTGTGTGTAAAAAGGACACGAAGTCAGAAGCCCTGCATATATTAGGCAAGGATGTGTGTGTGTAAAAAGAATACTAAGTCAGAAGCCCTCCAGAGATTCTGCAAGAGTGTGAGTGTGTGGTGTGTGTGTGTTAAAAGGACACAACGTCAGAAGCCTTCCAGAGATTGTGCAAGGGTGCGTTTATGTGTGTGTATGTGTGTAAAAAGACTGGAAGTCAGAAGCTCTCTAGGGATTCTGTAAATATCTGAGTGTGTGTGTGTGTGTATAAAAATGACAAGAAATCAGAAACTTCCAGATTCTGCAAAGGTGTGTGTGTGTGTGTGTGTGTGTGTGAGTAAAAAGGACACGACGTTAGAAGCCCTCCAGAGATTCTCCAAGGGTGTGCTTGTGTGTGGGTGTGTATGTAAAAATGACCCGAACGAGAAGCCCACCAGAGATTCTTCAATGGTATCAGCGTGAGTGTGTATGTGTAAAAAGGACACGAAGTCAGAAGCCCTCTAGAGATTCTGTAAGGGTATGAATTGGAGTGTTTGTGTGTGTGTGTGTGTGTGTGTGTGTAAAGACACGAATTCAAGCGATACAGAGATTCTTTAGGGGTGTGTATGTGTGAGTGTGTAAAAAGGACAAGAAGTCATAAGCCCTCTAGAGATTTTTCAACGGTGTGTGTGGGTAAGAGATTTTAAAAAGACCAAAGTTCAGAAGTTCTCCGGATGTTGTGCCAGGGTGTGTGTGTGTGTGTATGCCTGTGTGTCTAAAAAGGACACGAAATCAGAAGTCCTCCAGAGATGCTGCAAGGGTGCATGCATGTGTGTATGTGTCTGTGTGAGTGTGTAAAAGGATATGAATTCAGAAGCCCTCCAGATGTTACGTAAGTGTGTTTTTGTGTGAGTCTGTATAAAGGACACGACATCAGAATCCCTCCTGAGATTCTGCAATGATGTGAATGTATGTGTATATGTACAAAGGACTTGAAATCAGAAGTCCTGTGGATATTCGGCAAGGGTGGGAATGTCTGTGTGTGTGTGTGTGTGTGTGTGTGTGTAAAAAGGACATGAATTCAGAAGACCTCCAGAGATTCGGCAAGGTTATGAGTGTCAGTGTGAGTGTGCGTGTGTGAGTGTGTGTGTGTAAAAATGGGACAAGGTCAGAAGTCCTGCAGAGAATCTGCAAGGGTTTCAGTGTGTGAGTTTCTAAGAAGAACATGAACAGAAGCCCTCCAGAGAATCTGCAAGGGTGTGTGTATGTGTGTGTGCGTGTGTGAAAACGACATGAATTCAAACCCACTCCAAAGATTCTACATGGGTGTGATTTTGTGTGTGTTTGTGTGTATTTGTGTGTGGAAAAAGACACGAATCAGAAGACATCCAGAGGTTCTGCAAGGGTATGTTTGTGAATGTGAGTGTGTGTGGGTGTGTGTGTGTCAAAAGAACACGAAGTCAGAAGCCCTCCAGAGATTCTGCAAGAGTGTGAGTGTGTGGCGTGTGTGTTAAAAGGACATGACGTCAGAAGCCTTCCAGAGATTCTGCAAGGTGTGTGTATGTATGTGTTCGTGTGTTAAAAGGACATGAATTCAAACCCATTCCGAAGATTCTGCATGGGTGTGATTGTGTGTGTGTGTGTGTGTGTGTGTGTGCGGAAAAAGGACACGAATCAGAAAACATCCATAGTTTCTGCAAGGGTATGTGTGTGAATGTGAGTGTGTGTGTGTGTGTGTGTGTAAAAAGGACACGAAGTCAGGAGCCCTGCATATATTATGCAGGGATGTGTGTGTGTAAAAAGAGTACTACATCAGAAGCCCTCCAGATATTCTGCAAGAGTGTGAGTGTGTGGTGTGTGTGTGTTAAAAGGACACGACGTCAGAAGCCTTCCAGAGATTGTGCAAGCGTGCGTGTATGTGTGTTTATGTGTGTAAAAAGACAGGAAGTCAGAAGCCCTCTAGGGATTCTGCAAATATCTGAGTGTGTGTGTGCGTGTGTGTGTGTATAAAAATGACAAGAAATCAGAAAATTCCAGAGATACTGCAAAGGTGCGTGTGTGTGTGTAGGTAAAAAGGACACGATGTTAGAAGCCCTCCAGAGATTCTCCAAGGGTGTGATTGTGTGTGGTTGTGTATGTAAAAATGACCCGAACGAGAAGCCCACCATAGTTTCTTCAATGGTATCAGTGTGAGTATGTATGTCTAAAAAGGACACGAAGTCAGCAGCCCTCTAGAGATTCTGTAAGGTTATTAATTTGAGTGTGTGTGTGTGTGTGTGTGTGTGTGTGTGTAAAGACAGGAATTCAAGTGATACAGAGATTCTTTAGGGGTGTGTATGTGTGAGTGTGTAAATAGGACAAGAAGTCTTAAGCCCTCTAGAAATTCTTCAACGGTGAGTGCGGGTGAGAGATTTTAAAAAGGACAAAGGTCAGAAGTTCTCAATAGACTCTGCCAGGTGTGTGTGTGTATGCCTATGTCTAAAAAGGACACGAAATCAGAAGTCCTCCAGAGATTCTGCAAGGGTGTGTGTGTGTGGGTGTGTGTAAAAAGGACATGACATCAGAATCCCTCCAGAGATTCTGTAATGGTGTGAATGTATGAGTATATTTAAAAAGAACTTGAAATCAGAACCCCGGTAGAGATTTGGCCAGGGTGTGAGTGTGTGCGTGTGTGTGTGGGCGTGTGTAAAAAGGACACGAAGTCAGAAGCCCTCCAGAGATTCTGCAAGGGTGTGCGTATGTGTGTGTGCGTGTGTAAAAAGGACATGAATTCAAACCCCCTCCAAAGATTCTACATGGGTGTGATTTTGTGTGTGTGTCTGTGTGTGTGTGTGTGTGTGTGTGGAACTAGGACACGTATCAGAAGACATCTAGAGCTTCTGCAAGGGTTAGTTTGAATGTGAGTGTGTCTGTGTGTGTGTGTAAAAAGGACACGAAGTTAGAAGCTCTCCAGATGTTCTGCAAGGATGTGTGTGTGTGGGTGGGTGGGTGTAATAAGTACGCGACATCAGTATCCCTCCAGAAATTCTGCAATGATGTGAATGTATGTGTATATGTAAAAGGACTTGAAATCAGAAGCCCTGTTGAGATTCGGCAAGGGTGTGAGTGTCTGTGTGTGTGTGTGTGTAAAAAGCAGATGTATTCAGAAGCCCTCCAGAGATTCGGCAAGGTTATGAGTGTGAGTTGCATGTGTATGTGTGTTTGTATAAAAATGAGACAAAGTCAGAAGTCCTGCAGAGAATCTGCAAGGGTTTGAGTGTGTGAGTGTCTAAGAAGGACACGAACAGAAGCCCTCCAGAGATTCTGCAAGGGTGTGTTTATGTGTGTGTGCGTGTGTAAAAAGGACATGAATTCAAACCCACTCCAAAGATTCTACAAGGGTGTGATTTTGTGTGTATGTGTGTGTGGAAAAAGGAGAGGAATCAGAAGACATCCAGAGGTTCTGCAAGGGTATGTTTGTGAATGTGAGTGTGTGTGTGTGTGTGTGTGTGTGTGTGTGTCAAAAGAACACGAAGTCAGAAGCCCTCCAGAGATTCTGCAAGAGTGTGAGTGTGTGGTGTGTGTTAAAAGGACACGATGTCAGAAGACTTCCAGAGATTCTGCAGGGTGTGTGTATGTATGTGTGCGTGTGTTAAAAGGACATGAATTCAAACCCACTCTGAAGATTCTGCATGGGTGTGATTGTGTGTGTGTGTGTGTGTGTGTGTGCGGAAAAATGACACGAATCAGAAAACATCCAGAGTTTCTGCAAGGGTATGTGTGTGAATGTGAGTGTGTGTGTGTGTGTAAAAATGACACGAAGTCAGAAGCCCTGCATATATTATTCAAGGATGTGTGTGTGTAAAAAGAATACTACGTCAGAAGCCCTCTAGAGATTCTGCAAGGTGTGAGTGTGTGGTGTGTATGTAAAAATGACCCGAAGGAGAAGCCCACCAGAGATTCTTCAATGGTACCAGTGTGAGTGTGTATGTGTAAAAAGTACACGAAGTCAGAAGCCCTCTAGAGATTCTGTAAGGGTATGAATTTGAGTGTTTGTGTGTGTGTGTGTGTGTGTGTGTGTAAAGACACGAATTCAAGCGATACAGAGATTCTTTAGGGGTGTGTATGTGTGAGTGTGTAAAAAGGACAAGAAGTCATAAGCCCTCTAGAGATTTTTCAACGGTGGGTTTGATTGTGTGTGTGTGTGTGTGTGTGTGTGTGGAAAAAGGACACGAATCAGAACACATCCAGAGTTTCTGCAAGGGTATGTGTGTGAATGTGAGTGTGTGTGTGCGTGTGTAAAAAGGACACGAAATCAGAAGCCCTGCATATGTTAGGCAAGGATGTGTGTGTGTAAAAAGAATACTACGTCAGAAACCCTATAGTGATTCTGCAAGAGTGTGAGTGTGTGGTGTGTGTGTTAAAAGGACACGACGTCAGAAGCCTTCCAGAGATTGTTCAAGGGTGCGTGTATGTGTGTGTGTATGTAAAAAGACAGGAAGTCAGAAGCTCTCTAGGGATTCTGAAAATATCTGAGTGTGTGTGTGTGTGTGTGTATAAAAATGACAAAAAGTCAGAAATTTCCAGAGATTCTGCAAAGGTGTGTGTGTGTGTAGGTAAAAAGGACACGATGTTAGAAGCCCTCCAGAGATTCTCCAAGTGTGTGCTTGTGTGTGGGTGTGTATGTAAAAATGACCCGAACGAGAAGCCCACCACAGATTCTTCAATGGTATCAGTGTGAGTGTGTATGTGTAAAAAGGCCACGAAGTCAGAAGCCCTCTAGAGATTCTGTAAGGGTATGAATTTGAGTGTTTGTGTGTTTGTGTGTGTGTGTGTGTAAAGACACGAATTCAAAAGATACAGAGATTCTTTAGGGGTGTGTATGTGTGAGTGTGTAAAAAGGACAAGAAGTCATAAGCCCTTTAGAGATTTTTCAGCGGTGTGTGTGGGTGAGAGATTTTAAAAAGACCAAAGTTCAGAAGTTCTCCAGATGTTTTGCCTGGGTGTGTGTGTGTATGCCTGTGTGTCTAAAAAGGACACGAAATCAGAAGTCCTCCAGAGATTCTGCAAGGGTGCATGCATGTGTGTATGTGTCTGTGTGAGTGTGTAAAAGGATATGAAGTCAGAAGCCCTCCAAAGGTTACGTAAGGGTGTGTATGTGTGAGTCTGTAAAAAGTACACGACATCAGAATCCCTCCTGAGATTCTACAATGGTGTGAATGAATGTGTATATGAAAAAAGGACTTGAAATCAGAAGCCCAGTAGAGATTCAACAAGGGTGTGAGTGTGTGTCTGTGTGTGTGTGTGTGTGTAAAAAGGACACGAAGTCAGAAGCCCTCCAGATGTTCTGCAAGGGTGTGTGTGTGGGGGTGGGTGGGTGTAAAAAGTACACCACATCAGAATCCCTCCAGAGATTCTGCAATGGTGTGAATGTATGTGTATATGCAAAAAGGACTTGAAATCAGAAGTCCTGTAGAGATTCGGCAATGCTGTGAGTGTCTGTGTGAGTGTGTGTGTGTAAAAAGGACATGAATTCAGATGCCCTCTAGAGATTCGTCAAGGTTATGAGTGTGAGTGTGCGTGTGTGAGTGTTTGTGTGTAAAAATGAGACAAAGTCAGAAGTCCTGCAGAGAATCTGCAAGGGTTTGAGTGTGTGAGTGTCTAAGAAGGACACGAACAGAAGCCCTCCAGAGATTCTGCAAGGGTGTGTGTATGTGTGTGTGCGTGTGTAAAAAGGACATGAATTCAAACCCACTCCAAAGATTCTAAATGGGTGTGATTTTGTGTGTGTTTGTGTGTATGTGTGTGTGGAAAAAGGACACGAATCAGAAGACATCCAGAGCTTCTGCAAGGGTATGGGTGTAAATGTGAGTGTGTGTGTGTGTGTGTGTAAAAAGAACACTACATCAGAAGCTCTCCAGAGATTCTGCAAGAGTTTGAGTGTGTGGTGTGTGTATTAAAAGGACACGATGTCAGAAGCCTTCCAGAGATTCTGCAAGAGTGTGTGTAAGTGTGTGTGCGTGTGTTAAAAGACATGAATTCAAACCTACTCCGAAGATTCTGCATGGGTGGGATTGTGTGTGTGTGTGTTTGTGTGTGTGAGTGTGTGTGTTTGTGTGCGGAAAAAGGACACGAATCAGAAAACATCCAGAGTTTCTGCAAGGGTATGTGTGTGAATGTGAGTGTGTGTGTGTGTGTGTGTAAAAAGGACACGAAGTCAGAAGCCCTGCATATATTTAGCAAGGATGTGTGTGTGTAAAAAGAATACTATGTCAGAAACCCTCCAGAGATTCTGCAAGAGTGTGAGTGTGTGGTGTGTGTGTTAAAAGGACACGACGTAAGAAGCCTTCCAGAGATTGTGCAAGGGTGTGTGTATATGTGTGCATTTGTGTAAAAAGACAGGAAGTCAGAAGTCCTCTAGGGATTCTGCAAATATCTGAGTGTGTGTGTGTGTGTGTGTGTGTATAAAAATGAAAAGAAGTCAGAAACTTCCAGAGATTCTGCATCGGTGTGTGTGTGTGTGTAGGTAAAAAGGACACGATGTTAGAAGCCCACCAGAGATTCTCCAAGGGTGTGCTTGTGTGTGGGTGTGTGTGTAAAAATGACCCGAACGAGAAGTACACCAGAGATTCTTCAATGGCATCAGTGTGAGTGTGTATGTGTAAAAAGGACACGAAGTCAGAAACCCTCTAGAGATTCTGTACGGGTATAGATTTGAGTGTTTGTGTGTGTGTGTGTGTGTGTAAAGACACGAATTCAAGCGATACAGAGATTCTTTAGGGGTGTGTATGTGTGAGTGTGTAAAAAGTACAAGAAGTCATAAGCCCTCTAGAGATTCTTCAACGGTGAGTGCGGGTGAGAGATTTTAAAAAGAACAAAGGTCAGAAGTTGTCAATAGATTCTGCCAGGTGTGTGTGTGTATGCCTGTGTGTCTAAAAAGGACACAAAATCAGAAGTCCTCAAGAGATTCTGCAAGGGTGTGTGTGTGTGGGTGTGTGTAAAAAGGACATGACATCAGAATCCCTCCAGATATTCTGCAATGGTGTAAATGTATGTGTATATTTAAAAAGGACTTGAAATCAGAAGCCCGGTAGAGATTTGGCAAGCGTGTGAGTGTGTGTGTGTAAAAAGGACACGACGTCAGAAGCCCTCCAGATGTTCTGCAAGGGTGTGTGTATGTGTGTGTGCGTGTGTAAAAGGACATGAATTCATACCCCCTCCAAAAATTCTACATGGGTGTGATTTTGTGTATGTGTCTGTGTGTGTGGAAAAGGACACGAATCAGAAGACATCCAGTGCTTCTGCAAGGGTATGTGTGTGAATGTGAGTGTGAGTGTGTGTGTGTGTGTTTGTAAAAAGAACACAAAGTCAGAAGACCTCCAGATGTTCTGCAAGGGTGTGTGTGTGTGTGGGTGGGTGGGTGTAAAAAGTACACGACATCAGAATCCCTCCAGAGATTCTGCAATGGTGTGAATATATGTGTATATGTAAAAGGACTTGAAATCAGAAGCCCTGTAGAGATTCAGCAAGGGTGTGAGTGTCTGTGTGTGTGTGTGTGTGTAAAAAGTAGATTAATTCAGAAGCCCTCCAGAGATTCGGCAAGGTTATGAGAGTGAGTGTGCGTGTGTGAGTGTGTGTGTGTAAAAAGGAGACAAAATCAGAAGTCCTGCAGAGAATCTGCAAGGGTATGAGTGTGTGAGTGTCTAAGAAGGACACGAACAGAAGCCCTCCAGAGGTTATACAAGGGTGTGTGTATGTGTGTGTGCGTGTGTAAAAACGACATGAATTCAAACCCACTCCAAAGATTCTACATGGGTGTGATTTTGTGTGTGTTTGTGTGTATGTGTGTGTGGAAAAAAGGACAGGAATCAGAAGACATCCAGAGGTTCTGCAAGGGTATGTTTGTGAATGTGAGTGTGTATGGGTGTGTGTGTGTCAAAAGAACACTACGTCAGAAGCCCTCCAGAGATTCTGCAAGAGTGTGAGTGTGTGGTGTGTGTGTTAAAAGGACACGATGTCAGAAACCTTCCAGAGATTGTTCAGGGGTGCGTGTATGTGTGTGTATATGTGTAAAAAGACAGGAAGTCAGAAGCTCTCTAGGGATTCTGAAAATATCTGTGTGTGTGTGTGTGTGTGTGTGTATAAAAAGGACAAGAAGTCAGAAACTTCCAGAGATTCTGCAAAGTGTGTGTGTGTAGGTAAAAAGGACATGATGTTAGAAGCCCTCCAGAAATTCTCCAAGGGTGTGCTTGTGTGTGGTTGTGTATGTAAAAATGACCCGAACGAGAAGCCCACCAGAGATTCTTCAATGGTATCAGTGTGAGTGTGTATGTGTAAAACTGACACGGAGTCAGAAGCCCTCTAGAGATTCTGTAAGGGTATGAATTTGAGTGTTTTGTGTGTGTGTGTGTGTGTGTGTAAAGACACGAATTCAAGCGATACAGAGATTCTTTAGGGGTGTGTATGTGTGAGTGTGTAAAAAGCACAAGAAGTCATAAGCCCTTTAGAGATTTTTCAACGGTGTGTGTGGGTGAGAGATTTTAAAAAGACCAAAGTTCAGAAGTTCTCCAGATGTTGTGCCAGGGTGTGTGTGTATATGCCTGTGTGTCTAAAAAGGACACGAAATCAGAAGTCCTCCACAGATTCTGCAAGGGTGCATGCATGTGTGTATGTGTCTGTGTGAGTGTGTAAAAGGATATGAAGTCAGAAGCCCTCCAGAGGTTACGTAAGGGTGTGTATGTGTGAGTCTGTAAAAAGGACACGACATCAGAATCCCTCCTGAGATTCTACAATGGTGTGAATGAATGTGTATATGAAAAAAGGACTTGAAATCAGAAGCCCAGTAGAGATTCAACAAGGGTGTGAGTGTGTGTCTGTGTGTGTGTGTGTGTGTAAAAAGGACACGAAGTCAGAAGCCCTCCAGATGTTCTGCAAGGGTGTGTGTGTGGGGGTGGGTGGGTGTAAAAAGTACACCACATCAGAATCCCTCCAGAGATTCTGCAATGGTGTGAATGTATGTGTATATGCAAAAAGGACTTGAAATCAGAAGTCCTGTAGAGATTCGGCAATGCTGTGAGTGTCTGTGTGAGTGTGTGTGTGTAAAAAGGACATGAATTCAGATGCCCTCTAGAGATTCGTCAAGGTTATGAGTGTGAGTGTGCGTGTGTGAGTGTTTGTGTGTAAAAATGAGACAAAGTCAGAAGTCCTGCAGAGAATCTGCAAGGGTTTGAGTGTGTGAGTGTCTAAGAAGGACACGAACAGAAGCCCTCCAGAGATTCTGCAAGGGTGTGTGTATGTGTGTGTGCGTGTGTAAAAAGGACATGAATTCAAACCCACTCCAAAGATTCTAAATGGGTGTGATTTTGTGTGTGTTTGTGTGTATGTGTGTGTGGAAAAAGGACACGAATCAGAAGACATCCAGAGCTTCTGCAAGGGTATGGGTGTAAATGTGAGTGTGTGTGTGTGTGTGTGTGTGTGTGTGTGTGTAAAAAGAACACTACATCAGAAGCTCTCCAGAGATTCTGCAAGAGTTTGAGTGTGTGGTGTGTGTATTAAAAGGACACGATGTCAGAAGCCTTCCAGAGATTCTGCAAGAGTGTGTGTAAGTGTGTGTGCGTGTGTTAAAAGACATGAATTCAAACCTACTCCGAAGATTCTGCATGGGTGGGATTGTGTGTGTGTGTGTGTTTGTGTGTGTGAGTGTGTGTGTTTGTGTGCGGAAAAAGGACACGAATCAGAAAACATCCAGAGTTTCTGCAAGGATATGTGTGTGAATGTGAGTGTGTGTGTGTGTGTGTGTGTGTGTAAAAAGGACACGAAGTCAGAAGCCCTGCATATATTATGCAAGGATGTGTGTGTGTAAAAAGAATACTATGTCAGAAACCCTCCAGAGATTCTGCAAGAGTGTGAGTGTGTGGTGTGTGTGTTAAAAGGACACGACGTAAGAAGCCTTCCAGAGATTGTGCAAGGGTGTGTGTATATGTGTGCATTTGTGTAAAAAGACAGGAAGTCAGAAGTCCTCTAGGGATTCTGCAAATATCTGAGTGTGTGTGTGTGTGTGTGTGTGTATAAAAATGAAAAGAAGTCAGAAACTTCCAGAGATTCTGCATCGGTGTGTGTGTGTGTGTAGGTAAAAAGGACACGATGTTAGAAGCCCACCAGAGATTCTCCAAGGGTGTGCTTGTGTGTGGGTGTGTGTGTAAAAATGACCCGAACGAGAAGTACACCAGAGATTCTTCAATGGCATCAGTGTGAGTGTGTATGTGTAAAAAGGACACGAAGTCAGAAACCCTCTAGAGATTCTGTACGGGTATAGATTTGAGTGTTTGTGTGTGTGTGTGTGTGTGTAAAGACACGAATTCAAGCGATACAGAGATTCTTTAGGGGTGTGTATGTGTGAGTGTGTAAAAAGTACAAGAAGTCATAAGCCCTCTAGAGATTCTTCAACGGTGAGTGCGGGTGAGAGATTTTAAAAAGAACAAAGGTCAGAAGTTGTCAATAGATTCTGCCAGGTGTGTGTGTGTATGCCTGTGTGTCTAAAAAGGACACAAAATCAGAAGTCCTCAAGAGATTCTGCAAGGGTGTGTGTGTGTGGGTGTGTGTAAAAAGGACATGACATCAGAATCCCTCCAGATATTCTGCAATGGTGTAAATGTATGTGTATATTTAAAAAGGACTTGAAATCAGAAGCCCGGTAGAGATTTGGCAAGCGTGTGAGTGTGTGTGTGTAAAAAGGACACGACGTCAGAAGCCCTCCAGATGTTCTGCAAGGGTGTGTGTATGTGTGTGTGCGTGTGTAAAAGGACATGAATTCATACCCCCTCCAAAAATTCTACATGGGTGTGATTTTGTGTATGTGTCTGTGTGTGTGGAAAAGGACACGAATCAGAAGACATCCAGTGCTTCTGCAAGGGTATGTGTGTGAATGTGAGTGTGAGTGTGTGTGTGTGTGTTTGTAAAAAGAACACAAAGTCAGAAGACCTCCAGATGTTCTGCAAGGGTGTGTGTGTGTGTGGGTGGGTGGGTGTAAAAAGTACACGACATCAGAATCCCTCCAGAGATTCTGCAATGGTGTGAATATATGTGTATATGTAAAAGGACTTGAAATCAGAAGCCCTGTAGAGATTCAGCAAGGGTGTGAGTGTCTGTGTGTGTGTGTGTGTGTGTAAAAAGTAGATTAATTCAGAAGCCCTCCAGAGATTCGGCAAGGTTATGAGAGTGAGTGTGCGTGTGTGAGTGTGTGTGTGTAAAAAGGAGACAAAATCAGAAGTCCTGCAGAGAATCTGCAAGGGTATGAGTGTGTGAGTGTCTAAGAAGGACACGAACAGAAGCCCTCCAGAGGTTATACAAGGGTGTGTGTATGTGTGTGTGCGTGTGTAAAAACGACATGAATTCAAACCCACTCCAAAGATTCTACATGGGTGTGATTTTGTGTGTGTTTGTGTGTATGTGTGTGTGGAAAAAAGGACAGGAATCAGAAGACATCCAGAGGTTCTGCAAGGGTATGTTTGTGAATGTGAGTGTGTATGGGTGTGTGTGTGTCAAAAGAACACTACGTCAGAAGCCCTCCAGAGATTCTGCAAGAGTGTGAGTGTGTGGTGTGTGTGTTAAAAGGACACGATGTCAGAAACCTTCCAGAGATTGTTCAGGGGTGCGTGTATGTGTGTGTATATGTGTAAAAAGACAGGAAGTCAGAAGCTCTCTAGGGATTCTGAAAATATCTGTGTGTGTGTGTGTGTGTGTGTGTATAAAAAGGACAAGAAGTCAGAAACTTCCAGAGATTCTGCAAAGTGTGTGTGTGTAGGTAAAAAGGACATGATGTTAGAAGCCCTCCAGAAATTCTCCAAGGGTGTGCTTGTGTGTGGTTGTGTATGTAAAAATGACCCGAACGAGAAGCCCACCACAGATTCTTCAATGGTATCAGTGTGAGTGTGTATGTGTAAAAAGGCCACGAAGTCAGAAGCCCTCTAGAGATTCTGTAAGGGTATGAATTTGAGTGTTTGTGTGTTTGTGTGTGTGTGTGTGTAAAGACACGAATTCAAAAGATACAGAGATTCTTTAGGGGTGTGTATGTGTGAGTGTGTAAAAAGGACAAGAAGTCATAAGCCCTTTAGAGATTTTTCAGCGGTGTGTGTGGGTGAGAGATTTTAAAAAGACCAAAGTTCAGAAGTTCTCCAGATGTTTTGCCTGGGTGTGTGTGTGTATGCCTGTGTGTCTAAAAAGGACACGAAATCAGAAGTCCTCCAGAGATTCTGCAAGGGTGCATGCATGTGTGTATGTGTCTGTGTGAGTGTGTAAAAGGATATGAAGTCAGAAGCCCTCCAAAGGTTACGTAAGGGTGTGTATGTGTGAGTCTGTAAAAAGTACACGACATCAGAATCCCTCCTGAGATTCTACAATGGTGTGAATGAATGTGTATATGAAAAAAGGACTTGAAATCAGAAGCCCAGTAGAGATTCAACAAGGGTGTGAGTGTGTGTCTGTGTGTGTGTGTGTGTAAAAAGGACACGAAGTCAGAAGCCCTCCAGATGTTCTGCAAGGGTGTGTGTGTGGGGGTGGGTGGGTGTAAAAAGTACACCACATCAGAATCCCTCCAGAGATTCTGCAATGGTGTGAATGTATGTGTATATGCAAAAAGGACTTGAAATCAGAAGTCCTGTAGAGATTCGGCAATGCTGTGAGTGTCTGTGTGAGTGTGTGTGTGTAAAAAGGACATGAATTCAGATGCCCTCTAGAGATTCGTCAAGGTTATGAGTGTGAGTGTGCGTGTGTGAGTGTTTGTGTGTAAAAATGAGACAAAGTCAGAAGTCCTGCAGAGAATCTGCAAGGGTTTGAGTGTGTGAGTGTCTAAGAAGGACACGAACAGAAGCCCTCCAGAGATTCTGCAAGGGTGTGTGTATGTGTGTGTGCGTGTGTAAAAAGGACATGAATTCAAACCCACTCCAAAGATTCTAAATGGGTGTGATTTTGTGTGTGTTTGTGTGTATGTGTGTGTGGAAAAAGGACACGAATCAGAAGACATCCAGAGCTTCTGCAAGGGTATGGGTGTAAATGTGAGTGTGTGTGTGTGTGTGTGTGTGTGTGTGTGTAAAAAGAACACTACATCAGAAGCTCTCCAGAGATTCTGCAAGAGTTTGAGTGTGTGGTGTGTGTATTAAAAGGACACGATGTCAGAAGCCTTCCAGAGATTCTGCAAGAGTGTGTGTAAGTGTGTGTGCGTGTGTTAAAAGACATGAATTCAAACCTACTCCGAAGATTCTGCATGGGTGGGATTGTGTGTGTGTGTGTGTTTGTGTGTGTGAGTGTGTGTGTTTGTGTGCGGAAAAAGGACACGAATCAGAAAACATCCAGAGTTTCTGCAAGGATATGTGTGTGAATGTGAGTGTGTGTGTGTGTGTGTGTGTGTGTAAAAAGGACACGAAGTCAGAAGCCCTGCATATATTATGCAAGGATGTGTGTGTGTAAAAAGAATACTATGTCAGAAACCCTCCAGAGATTCTGCAAGAGTGTGAGTGTGTGGTGTGTGTGTTAAAAGGACACGACGTAAGAAGCCTTCCAGAGATTGTGCAAGGGTGTGTGTATATGTGTGCATTTGTGTAAAAAGACAGGAAGTCAGAAGTCCTCTAGGGATTCTGCAAATATCTGAGTGTGTGTGTGTGTGTGTGTGTGTATAAAAATGAAAAGAAGTCAGAAACTTCCAGAGATTCTGCATCGGTGTGTGTGTGTGTGTAGGTAAAAAGGACACGATGTTAGAAGCCCACCAGAGATTCTCCAAGGGTGTGCTTGTGTGTGGGTGTGTGTGTAAAAATGACCCGAACGAGAAGTACACCAGAGATTCTTCAATGGCATCAGTGTGAGTGTGTATGTGTAAAAAGGACACGAAGTCAGAAACCCTCTAGAGATTCTGTACGGGTATAGATTTGAGTGTTTGTGTGTGTGTGTGTGTGTGTAAAGACACGAATTCAAGCGATACAGAGATTCTTTAGGGGTGTGTATGTGTGAGTGTGTAAAAAGTACAAGAAGTCATAAGCCCTCTAGAGATTCTTCAACGGTGAGTGCGGGTGAGAGATTTTAAAAAGAACAAAGGTCAGAAGTTGTCAATAGATTCTGCCAGGTGTGTGTGTGTATGCCTGTGTGTCTAAAAAGGACACAAAATCAGAAGTCCTCAAGAGATTCTGCAAGGGTGTGTGTGTGTGGGTGTGTGTAAAAAGGACATGACATCAGAATCCCTCCAGATATTCTGCAATGGTGTAAATGTATGTGTATATTTAAAAAGGACTTGAAATCAGAAGCCCGGTAGAGATTTGGCAAGCGTGTGAGTGTGTGTGTGTAAAAAGGACACGACGTCAGAAGCCCTCCAGATGTTCTGCAAGGGTGTGTGTATGTGTGTGTGCGTGTGTAAAAGGACATGAATTCATACCCCCTCCAAAAATTCTACATGGGTGTGATTTTGTGTATGTGTCTGTGTGTGTGGAAAAGGACACGAATCAGAAGACATCCAGTGCTTCTGCAAGGGTATGTGTGTGAATGTGAGTGTGAGTGTGTGTGTGTGTGTTTGTAAAAAGAACACAAAGTCAGAAGACCTCCAGATGTTCTGCAAGGGTGTGTGTGTGTGTGGGTGGGTGGGTGTAAAAAGTACACGACATCAGAATCCCTCCAGAGATTCTGCAATGGTGTGAATATATGTGTATATGTAAAAGGACTTGAAATCAGAAGCCCTGTAGAGATTCAGCAAGGGTGTGAGTGTCTGTGTGTGTGTGTGTGTGTGTAAAAAGTAGATTAATTCAGAAGCCCTCCAGAGATTCGGCAAGGTTATGAGAGTGAGTGTGCGTGTGTGAGTGTGTGTGTGTAAAAAGGAGACAAAATCAGAAGTCCTGCAGAGAATCTGCAAGGGTATGAGTGTGTGAGTGTCTAAGAAGGACACGAACAGAAGCCCTCCAGAGGTTATACAAGGGTGTGTGTATGTGTGTGTGCGTGTGTAAAAACGACATGAATTCAAACCCACTCCAAAGATTCTACATGGGTGTGATTTTGTGTGTGTTTGTGTGTATGTGTGTGTGGAAAAAAGGACAGGAATCAGAAGACATCCAGAGGTTCTGCAAGGGTATGTTTGTGAATGTGAGTGTGTATGGGTGTGTGTGTGTCAAAAGAACACTACGTCAGAAGCCCTCCAGAGATTCTGCAAGAGTGTGAGTGTGTGGTGTGTGTGTTAAAAGGACACGATGTCAGAAACCTTCCAGAGATTGTTCAGGGGTGCGTGTATGTGTGTGTATATGTGTAAAAAGACAGGAAGTCAGAAGCTCTCTAGGGATTCTGAAAATATCTGTGTGTGTGTGTGTGTGTGTGTGTATAAAAAGGACAAGAAGTCAGAAACTTCCAGAGATTCTGCAAAGTGTGTGTGTGTAGGTAAAAAGGACATGATGTTAGAAGCCCTCCAGAAATTCTCCAAGGGTGTGCTTGTGTGTGGTTGTGTATGTAAAAATGACCCGAACGAGAAGCCCACCAGAGATTCTTCAATGGTATCAGTGTGAGTGTGTATGTGTAAAACTGACACGGAGTCAGAAGCCCTCTAGAGATTCTGTAAGGGTATGAATTTGAGTGTTTTGTGTGTGTGTGTGTGTGTGTGTGTAAAGACACGAATTCAAGCGATACAGAGATTCTTTAGGGGTGTGTATGTGTGAGTGTGTAAAAAGCACAAGAAGTCATAAGCCCTTTAGAGATTTTTCAACGGTGTGTGTGGGTGAGAGATTTTAAAAAGACCAAAGTTCAGAAGTTCTCCAGATGTTGTGCCAGGGTGTGTGTGTATATGCCTGTGTGTCTAAAAAGGACACGAAATCAGAAGTCCTCCACAGATTCTGCAAGGGTGCATGCATGTGTGTATGTGTCTGTGTGAGTGTGTAAAAGGATATGAAGTCAGAAGCCCTCCAGAGGTTACGTAAGGGTGTGTATGTGTGAGTCTGTAAAAAGGACACGACATCAGAATCCCTCCTGAGATTCTACAATGGTGTGAATGAATGTGTATATGAAAAAAGGACTTGAAATCAGAAGCCCAGTAGAGATTCAACAAGGGTGTGAGTGTGTGTCTGTGTGTGTGTGTGTGTAAAAAGGACACGAAGTCAGAAGCCCTCCAGATGTTCTGCAAGGGTGTGTGTGTGGGGGTGGGTGGGTGTAAAAAGTACACCACATCAGAATCCCTCCAGAGATTCTGCAATGGTGTGAATGTATGTGTATATGCAAAAAGGACTTGAAATCAGAAGTCCTGTAGAGATTCGGCAATGCTGTGAGTGTCTGTGTGAGTGTGTGTGTGTAAAAAGGACATGAATTCAGATGCCCTCTAGAGATTCGTCAAGGTTATGAGTGTGAGTGTGCGTGTGTGAGTGTTTGTGTGTAAAAATGAGACAAAGTCAGAAGTCCTGCAGAGAATCTGCAAGGGTTTGAGTGTGTGAGTGTCTAAGAAGGACACGAACAGAAGCCCTCCAGAGATTCTGCAAGGGTGTGTGTATGTGTGTGTGCGTGTGTAAAAAGGACATGAATTCAAACCCACTCCAAAGATTCTAAATGGGTGTGATTTTGTGTGTGTTTGTGTGTATGTGTGTGTGGAAAAAGGACACGAATCAGAAGACATCCAGAGCTTCTGCAAGGGTATGGGTGTAAATGTGAGTGTGTGTGTGTGTGTGTGTGTGTGTGTGTGTGTGTAAAAAGAACACTACATCAGAAGCTCTCCAGAGATTCTGCAAGAGTTTGAGTGTGTGGTGTGTGTATTAAAAGGACACGATGTCAGAAGCCTTCCAGAGATTCTGCAAGAGTGTGTGTAAGTGTGTGTGCGTGTGTTAAAAGACATGAATTCAAACCTACTCCGAAGATTCTGCATGGGTGGGATTGTGTGTGTGTGTGTTTGTGTGTGTGAGTGTGTGTGTTTGTGTGCGGAAAAAGGACACGAATCAGAAAACATCCAGAGTTTCTGCAAGGATATGTGTGTGAATGTGAGTGTGTGTGTGTGTGTGTGTGTGTGTAAAAAGGACACGAAGTCAGAAGCCCTGCATATATTATGCAAGGATGTGTGTGTGTAAAAAGAATACTATGTCAGAAACCCTCCAGAGATTCTGCAAGAGTGTGAGTGTGTGGTGTGTGTGTTAAAAGGACACGACGTAAGAAGCCTTCCAGAGATTGTGCAAGGGTGTGTGTATATGTGTGCATTTGTGTAAAAAGACAGGAAGTCAGAAGTCCTCTAGGGATTCTGCAAATATCTGAGTGTGTGTGTGTGTGTGTGTATAAAAATGAAAAGAAGTCAGAAACTTCCAGAGATTCTGCATCGGTGTGTGTGTGTGTGTAGGTAAAAAGGACACGATGTTAGAAGCCCACCAGAGATTCTCCAAGGGTGTGCTTGTGTGTGGGTGTGTGTGTAAAAATGACCCGAACGAGAAGTACACCAGAGATTCTTCAATGGCATCAGTGTGAGTGTGTATGTGTAAAAAGGACACGAAGTCAGAAACCCTCTAGAGATTCTGTACGGGTATAGATTTGAGTGTTTGTGTGTGTGTGTGTGTGTGTGTGTGTAAAGACACGAATTCAAGCGATACAGAGATTCTTTAGGGGTGTGTATGTGTGAGTGTGTAAAAAGTACAAGAAGTCATAAGCCCTCTAGAGATTCTTCAACGGTGAGTGCGGGTGAGAGATTTTAAAAAGAACAAAGGTCAGAAGTTGTCAATAGATTCTGCCAGGTGTGTGTGTGTGTATGCCTGTGTGTCTAAAAAGGACACAAAATCAGAAGTCCTCAAGAGATTCTGCAAGGGTGTGTGTGTGTGGGTGTGTGTAAAAAGGACATGACATCAGAATCCCTCCAGATATTCTGCAATGGTGTAAATGTATGTGTATATTTAAAAAGGACTTGAAATCAGAAGCCCGGTAGAGATTTGGCAAGCGTGTGAGTGTGTGTGTGTAAAAAGGACACGACGTCAGAAGCCCTCCAGATGTTCTGCAAGGGTGTGTGTATGTGTGTGTGCGTGTGTAAAAGGACATGAATTCATACCCCCTCCAAAAATTCTACATGGGTGTGATTTTGTGTATGTGTCTGTGTGTGTGGAAAAGGACACGAATCAGAAGACATCCAGTGCTTCTGCAAGGGTATGTGTGTGAATGTGAGTGTGAGTGTGTGTGTGTGTGTGTGTGTGTGTTTGTAAAAAGAACACAAAGTCAGAAGACCTCCAGATGTTCTGCAAGGGTGTGTGTGTGTGTGGGTGGGTGGGTGTAAAAAGTACACGACATCAGAATCCCTCCAGAGATTCTGCAATGGTGTGAATATATGTGTATATGTAAAAGGACTTGAAATCAGAAGCCCTGTAGAGATTCAGCAAGGGTGTGAGTGTCTGTGTGTGTGTGTGTGTGTGTGTAAAAAGTAGATTAATTCCGAAGCCCTCCAGAGATTCGGCAAGGTTATGAGAGTGAGTGTGCGTGTGTGAGTGTGTGTGTGTAAAAAGGAGACAAAATCAGAAGTCCTGCAGAGAATCTGCAAGGGTATGAGTGTGTGAGTGTCTAAGAAGGACACGAACAGAAGCCCTCCAGAGGTTATACAAGGGTGTGTGTATGTGTGTGTGCGTGTGTAAAAACGACATGAATTCAAACCCACTCCAAAGATTCTACATGGGTGTGATTTTGTGTGTGTTTGTGTGTATGTGTGTGTGGAAAAAAGGACAGGAATCAGAAGACATCCAGAGGTTCTGCAAGGGTATGTTTGTGAATGTGAGTGTGTATGGGTGTGTGTGTGTCAAAAGAACACTACGTCAGAAGCCCTCCAGAGATTCTGCAAGAGTGTGAGTGTGTGGTGTGTGTGTTAAAAGGACACGATGTCAGAAACCTTCCAGAGATTGTTCAGGGGTGCGTGTATGTGTGTGTATATGTGTAAAAAGACAGGAAGTCAGAAGCTCTCTAGGGATTCTGAAAATATCTCTGTGTGTGTGTGTGTGTGTGTATAAAAAGGACAAGAAGTCAGAAACTTCCAGAGATTCTGCAAAGTGTGTGTGTGTAGGTAAAAAGGACATGATGTTAGAAGCCCTCCAGAAATTCTCCAAGGGTGTGCTTGTGTGTGGTTGTGTATGTAAAAATGACCCGAACGAGAAGCCCACCAGAGATTCTTCAATGGTATCAGTGTGAGTGTGTATGTGTAAAACTGACACGGAGTCAGAAGCCCTCTAGAGATTCTGTAAGGGTATGAATTTGAGTGTTTTGTGTGTGTGTGTGTGTGTGTGTGTAAAGACACGAATTCAAGCGATACAGAGATTCTTTAGGGGTGTGTATGTGTGAGTGTGTAAAAAGCACAAGAAGTCATAAGCCCTTTAGAGATTTTTCAACGGTGTGTGTGGGTGAGAGATTTTAAAAAGACCAAAGTTCAGAAGTTCTCCAGATGTTGTGCCAGGGTGTGTGTGTATATGCCTGTGTGTCTAAAAAGGACACGAAATCAGAAGTCCTCCACAGATTCTGCAAGGGTGCATGCATGTGTGTATGTGTCTGTGTGAGTGTGTAAAAGGATATGAAGTCAGAAGCCCTCCAGAGGTTACGTAAGGGTGTGTATGTGTGAGTCTGTAAAAAGGACACGACATCAGAATCCCTCCTGAGATTCTACAATGGTGTGAATGAATGTGTATATGAAAAAAGGACTTGAAATCAGAAGCCCAGTAGAGATTCAACAAGGGTGTGAGTGTGTGTCTGTGTGTGTGTGTGTGTAAAAAGGACACGAAGTGAGAAGCCCTCCAGATGTTCTGCAAGGGTGTGTGTGTGGGGGTGGGTGGGTGTAAAAAGTACACCACATCAGAATCACTCCAGAGATTCTGCAATGGTGTGAATGTATGTGTATATGCGAAAAGGACTTGAAATCAGACGTCCTGTAGAGATTCGGCAATGGTGTGAGTGTCTGTGTGTGTGTGCGTGTGTTAAAAGGACATGAATTCAGAAGCCCTCCAGTGATTTGGCAAGGGTATGAGTGTGAGTGTGCGTGTGTGAGTGTGTGTGTCTAAAAATGAGACAAAGTCTGAAGTCCTGCAGAGAATCTGCAAGGGTTTGAGTGTGTGAGTGTCTAAGAAGGACACGAAAAGAAGCCCTCCAGAAATTCTGCAAGGGTGTGTGTATGTGTGTGTGCGTGTGTAAAAATGACATGAATTCAAAACCACTCCTAAGATTCTACATGGGTGTGATTTTGTGTGTGTTTGTGTGTATGTGTGTGTGGAAAAAGGACACGAATCAGAAGACATCCATATTTTCTGCAAGGGTATGTTTGTAAATGTGAGTGTGTGTGTGTGTGTGTGTAAAAAGAACACTACGTCAGAAGCTCTCCAGAGATTCTGCAAGAGTTTGAGTGTGTGGTGTGTGTATTAAAAGGACACGATGTCAGAAGCCTTCCAGAGATTCTGCAAGAGTGTGTGTAAGTGTGTGTGCGTGTGTTAAAAGACATGAATTCAAACCTACTCCGAAGATTCTGCATGGGTGGGATTGTGTGTGTGTGTGTTTGTTTGTGTGAGTGTGTGTGTTTGTGTGCGGAAAAAGGACACGAATCAGAAAACATCCAGAGTTTCTGCAAGGGTATGTGTGTGAATGTGAGTGTGTGTGTGTGTGTGTGTGTGTAAAAAGGACACGAAGTCAGAAGCCCTGCATATATTATGCAAGGATGTGTGTGTGTAAAAAGAATACTATGTCAGAAACCCTCCAGAGATTCTGCAAGAGTGTGAGTGTGTGGTGTGTGTGTTAAAAGGACACGACGTAAGAAGCCTTCCAGAGATTGTGCAAGGGTGTGTGTATATGTGTGCATTTGTGTAAAAAGACAGGAAGTCAGAAGTCCTCTAGGGATTCTGCAAATATCTGAGTGTGTGTGTGTGTGTGTGTGTGTATAAAAATGAAAAGAAGTCAGAAACTTCCAGAGATTCTGCATCGGTGTGTGTGTGTGTGTAGGTAAAAAGGACACGATGTTAGAAGCCCACCAGAGATTCTCCAAGGGTGTGCTTGTGTGTGGGTGTGTGTGTAAAAATGACCCGAACGAGAAGTACACCAGAGATTCTTCAATGGCATCAGTGTGAGTGTGTATGTGTAAAAAGGACACGAAGTCAGAAACCCTCTAGAGATTCTGTACGGGTATAGATTTGACTGTTTGTGTGTGTGTGTGTGTGTGTAAAGACACGAATTCAAGCGATACAGAGATTCTTTAGGGGTGTGTATGTGTGAGTGTGTAAAAAGTACAAGAAGTCATAAGCCCTCTAGAGATTCTTCAACGGTGAGTGCGGGTGAGAGATTTTAAAAAGAACAAAGGTCAGAAGTTGTCAATAGATTCTGCCAGGTGTGTGTGTGTATGCCTGTGTGTCTAAAAAGGACACAAAATCAGAAGTCCTCAAGAGATTCTGCAAGGGTGTGTGTGTGTGGGTGTGTGTAAAAAGGACATGACATCAGAATCCCTCCAGATATTCTGCAATGGTGTAAATGTATGTGTATATTTAAAAAGGACTTGAAATCAGAAGCCCGGTAGAGATTTGGCAAGCGTGTGAGTGTGTGTGTGTAAAAAGGACACGACGTCAGAAGCCCTCCAGATGTTCTGCAAGGGTGTGTGTGTGGGGGTGGGTGGGTGTAAAAAGTACACCACATCAGAATCCCTCCAGAGATTCTGCAATGGTGTGAATGTATGTGTATATGCAAAAAGGACTTGAAATCAGAAGTCCTGTAGAGATTCGGCAATGCTGTGAGTGTCTGTGTGAGTGTGTGTGTGTAAAAAGGACATGAATTCAGATGCCCTCTAGAGATTCGTCAAGGTTATGAGTGTGAGTGTGCGTGTGTGAGTGTTTGTGTGTAAAAATGAGACAAAGTCAGAAGTCCTGCAGAGAATCTGCAAGGGTTTGAGTGTGTGAGTGTCTAAGAAGGACACGAACAGAAGCCCTCCAGAGATTCTGCAAGGGTGTGTGTATGTGTGTGTGCGTGTGTAAAAAGGACATGAATTCAAACCCACTCCAAAGATTCTAAATGGGTGTGATTTTGTGTGTGTTTGTGTGTATGTGTGTGTGGAAAAAGGACACGAATCAGAAGACATCCAGAGCTTCTGCAAGGGTATGGGTGTAACTGTGAGTGTGTGTGTGTGTGTGTGTAAAAAGAACACTACATCAGAAGCTCTCCAGAGATTCTGCAAGAGTTTGAGTGTGTGGTGTGTGTATTAAAAGGACACGATGTCAGAAGCCTTCCAGAGATTCTGCAAGAGTGTGTGTAAGTGTGTGTGCGTGTGTTAAAAGACATGAATTCAAACCTACTCCGAAGATTCTGCATGGGTGGGATTGTGTGTGTGTGTGTTTGTGTGTGTGAGTGTGTGTGTTTGTGTGCGGAAAAAGGACACGAATCAGAAAACATCCAGAGTTTCTGCAAGGGTATGTGTGTGAATGTGAGTGTGTGTGTGTGTGTGTGTGTAAAAAGGACACGAAGTCAGAAGCCCTGCATATATTATGCAAGGATGTGTGTGTGTAAAAAGAATACTATGTCAGAAACCCTCCAGAGATTCTGCAAGAGTGTGAGTGTGTGGTGTGTGTGTTAAAAGGACACGACGTAAGAAGCCTTCCAGAGATTGTGCAAGGGTGTGTGTATATGTGTGCATTTGTGTAAAAAGACAGGAAGTCAGAAGTCCTCTAGGGATTCTGCAAATATCTGAGTGTGTGTGTGTGTGTGTGTATAAAAATGAAAAGAAGTCAGAAACTTCCAGAGATTCTGCATCGGTGTGTGTGTGTGTGTAGGTAAAAAGGACACGATGTTAGAAGCCCACCAGAGATTCTCCAAGGGTGTGCTTGTGTGTGGGTGTGTGTGTAAAAATGACCCGAACGAGAAGTACACCAGAGATTCTTCAATGGCATCAGTGTGAGTGTGTATGTGTAAAAAGGACACGAAGTCAGAAACCCTCTAGAGATTCTGTACGGGTATAGATTTGAGTGTTTGTGTGTGTGTGTGTGTGTGTAAAGACACGAATTCAAGCGATACAGAGATTCTTTAGGGGTGTGTATGTGTGAGTGTGTAAAAAGTACAAGAAGTCATAAGCCCTCTAGAGATTCTTCAACGGTGAGTGCGGGTGAGAGATTTTAAAAAGAACAAAGGTCAGAAGTTGTCAATAGATTCTGCCAGGTGTGTGTGTGTATGCCTGTGTGTCTAAAAAGGACACAAAATCAGAAGTCCTCAAGAGATTCTGCAAGGGTGTGTGTGTGTGGGTGTGTGTAAAAAGGACATGACATCAGAATCCCTCCAGATATTCTGCAATGGTGTAAATGTATGTGTATATTTAAAAAGGACTTGAAATCAGAAGCCCGGTAGAGATTTGGCAAGCGTGTGAGTGTGTGTGTGTAAAAAGGACACGACGTCAGAAGCCCTCCAGATGTTCTGCAAGGGTGTGTGTATGTGTGTGTGCGTGTGTAAAAGGACATGAATTCATACCCCCTCCAAAAATTCTACATGGGTGTGATTTTGTGTATGTGTCTGTGTGTGTGGAAAAGGACACGAATCAGAAGACATCCAGTGCTTCTGCAAGGGTATGTGTGTGAATGTGAGTGTGAGTGTGTGTGTGTGTGTGTGTTTGTAAAAAGAACACAAAGTCAGAAGACCTCCAGATGTTCTGCAAGGGTGTGTGTGTGTGTGGGTGGGTGGGTGTAAAAAGTACACGACATCAGAATCCCTCCAGAGATTCTGCAATGGTGTGAATATATGTGTATATGTAAAAGGACTTGAAATCAGAAGCCCTGTAGAGATTCAGCAAGGGTGTGAGTGTCTGTGTGTGTGTGTGTGTGTAAAAAGTAGATTAATTCAGAAGCCCTCCAGAGATTCGGCAAGGTTATGAGAGTGAGTGTGCGTGTGTGAGTGTGTGTGTGTAAAAAGGAGACAAAATCAGAAGTCCTGCAGAGAATCTGCAAGGGTATGAGTGTGTGAGTGTCTAAGAAGGACACGAACAGAAGCCCTCCAGAGGTTATACAAGGGTGTGTGTATGTGTGTGTGCGTGTGTAAAAACGACATGAATTCAAACCCACTCCAAAGATTCTACATGGGTGTGATTTTGTGTGTGTTTGTGTGTATGTGTGTGTGGAAAAAAGGACAGGAATCAGAAGACATCCAGAGGTTCTGCAAGGGTATGTTTGTGAATGTGAGTGTGTATGGGTGTGTGTGTGTCAAAAGAACACTACGTCAGAAGCCCTCCAGAGATTCTGCAAGAGTGTGAGTGTGTGGTGTGTGTGTTAAAAGGACACGATGTCAGAAACCTTCCAGAGATTGTTCAGGGGTGCGTGTATGTGTGTGTATATGTGTAAAAAGACAGGAAGTCAGAAGCTCTCTAGGGATTCTGAAAATATCTGTGTGTGTGTGTGTGTGTGTGTGTATAAAAAGGACAAGAAGTCAGAAACTTCCAGAGATTCTGCAAAGTGTGTGTGTGTAGGTAAAAAGGACATGATGTTAGAAGCCCTCCAGAAATTCTCCAAGGGTGTGCTTGTGTGTGGTTGTGTATGTAAAAATGACCCGAACGAGAAGCCCACCAGAGATTCTTCAATGGTATCAGTGTGAGTGTGTATGTGTAAAACTGACACGGAGTCAGAAGCCCTCTAGAGATTCTGTAAGGGTATGAATTTGAGTGTTTTGTGTGTGTGTGTGTGTGTGTGTGTAAAGACACGAATTCAAGCGATACAGAGATTCTTTAGGGGTGTGTATGTGTGAGTGTGTAAAAAGCACAAGAAGTCATAAGCCCTTTAGAGATTTTTCAACGGTGTGTGTGGGTGAGAGATTTTAAAAAGACCAAAGTTCAGAAGTTCTCCAGATGTTGTGCCAGGGTGTGTGTGTATATGCCTGTGTGTCTAAAAAGGACACGAAATCAGAAGTCCTCCACAGATTCTGCAAGGGTGCATGCATGTGTGTATGTGTCTGTGTGAGTGTGTAAAAGGATATGAAGTCAGAAGCCCTCCAGAGGTTACGTAAGGGTGTGTATGTGTGAGTCTGTAAAAAGGACACGACATCAGAATCCCTCCTGAGATTCTACAATGGTGTGAATGAATGTGTATATGAAAAAAGGACTTGAAATCAGAAGCCCAGTAGAGATTCAACAAGGGTGTGAGTGTGTGTCTGTGTGTGTGTGTGTGTAAAAAGGACACGAAGTCAGAAGCCCTCCAGATGTTCTGCAAGGGTGTGTGTGTGGGGGTGGGTGGGTGTAAAAAGTACACCACATCAGAATCCCTCCAGAGATTCTGCAATGGTGTGAATGTATGTGTATATGCGAAAAGGACTTGAAATCAGACGTCCTGTAGAGATTCGGCAATGGTGTGAGTGTCTGTGTGTGTGTGCGTGTGTTAAAAGGACATGAATTCAGAAGCCCTCCAGTGATTTGGCAAGGGTATGAGTGTGAGTGTGCGTGTGTGAGTGTGTGTGTCTAAAAATGAGACAAAGTCTGAAGTCCTGCAGAGAATCTGCAAGGGTTTGAGTGTGTGAGTGTCTAAGAAGGACACGAAAAGAAGCCCTCCAGAAATTCTGCAAGGGTGTGTGTATGTGTGTGTGCGTGTGTAAAAATGACATGAATTCAAAACCACTCCTAAGATTCTACATGGGTGTGATTTTGTGTGTGTTTGTGTGTATGTGTGTGTGGAAAAAGGACACGAATCAGAAGACATCCATATTTTCTGCAAGGGTATGTTTGTAAATGTGAGTGTGTGTGTGTGTGTGTGTAAAAAGAACACTACGTCAGAAGCTCTCCAGAGATTCTGCAAGAGTTTGAGTGTGTGGTGTGTGTATTAAAAGGACACGATGTCAGAAGCCTTCCAGAGATTCTGCAAGAGTGTGTGTAAGTGTGTGTGCGTGTGTTAAAAGACATGAATTCAAACCTACTCCGAAGATTCTGCATGGGTGGGATTGTGTGTGTGTGTGTTTGTGTGTGTGAGTGTGTGTGTTTGTGTGCGGAAAAAGGACACGAATCAGAAAACATCCAGAGTTTCTGCAAGGGTATGTGTGTGAATGTGAGTGTGTGTGTGTGTGTGTGTGTGTAAAAAGGACACGAAGTCAGAAGCCCTGCATATATTATGCAAGGATGTGTGTGTGTAAAAAGAATACTATGTCAGAAACCCTCCAGAGATTCTGCAAGAGTGTGAGTGTGTGGTGTGTGTGTTAAAAGGACACGACGTAAGAAGCCTTCCAGAGATTGTGCAAGGGTGTGTGTATATGTGTGCATTTGTGTAAAAAGACAGGAAGTCAGAAGTCCTCTAGGGATTCTGCAAATATCTGAGTGTGTGTGTGTGTGTGTGTGTGTATAAAAATGAAAAGAAGTCAGAAACTTCCAGAGATTCTGCATCGGTGTGTGTGTGTGTGTAGGTAAAAAGGACACGATGTTAGAAGCCCACCAGAGATTCTCCAAGGGTGTGCTTGTGTGTGGGTGTGTGTGTAAAAATGACCCGAACGAGAAGTACACCAGAGATTCTTCAATGGCATCAGTGTGAGTGTGTATGTGTAAAAAGGACACGAAGTCAGAAACCCTCTAGAGATTCTGTACGGGTATAGATTTGACTGTTTGTGTGTGTGTGTGTGTGTGTAAAGACACGAATTCAAGCGATACAGAGATTCTTTAGGGGTGTGTATGTGTGAGTGTGTAAAAAGTACAAGAAGTCATAAGCCCTCTAGAGATTCTTCAACGGTGAGTGCGGGTGAGAGATTTTAAAAAGAACAAAGGTCAGAAGTTGTCAATAGATTCTGCCAGGTGTGTGTGTGTATGCCTGTGTGTCTAAAAAGGACACAAAATCAGAAGTCCTCAAGAGATTCTGCAAGGGTGTGTGTGTGTGGGTGTGTGTAAAAAGGACATGACATCAGAATCCCTCCAGATATTCTGCAATGGTGTAAATGTATGTGTATATTTAAAAAGGACTTGAAATCAGAAGCCCGGTAGAGATTTGGCAAGCGTGTGAGTGTGTGTGTGTAAAAAGGACACGACGTCAGAAGCCCTCCAGATGTTCTGCAAGGGTGTGTGTGTGGGGGTGGGTGGGTGTAAAAAGTACACCACATCAGAATCCCTCCAGAGATTCTGCAATGGTGTGAATGTATGTGTATATGCAAAAAGGACTTGAAATCAGAAGTCCTGTAGAGATTCGTCAATGCTGTGAGTGTCTGTGTGAGTGTGTGTGTGTAAAAAGGACATGAATTCAGATGCCCTCTAGAGATTCGTCAAGGTTATGAGTGTGAGTGTGCGTGTGTGAGTGTTTGTGTGTAAAAATGAGACAAAGTCAGAAGTCCTGCAGAGAATCTGCAAGGGTTTGAGTGTGTGAGTGTCTAAGAAGGACACGAACAGAAGCCCTCCAGAGATTCTGCAAGGGTGTGTGTATGTGTGTGTGCGTGTGTAAAAAGGACATGAATTCAAACCCACTCCAAAGATTCTAAATGGGTGTGATTTTGTGTGTGTTTGTGTGTATGTGTGTGTGGAAAAAGGACACGAATCAGAAGACATCCAGAGCTTCTGCAAGGGTATGGGTGTAACTGTGAGTGTGTGTGTGTGTGTGTGTGTAAAAAGAACACTACATCAGAAGCTCTCCAGAGATTCTGCAAGAGTTTGAGTGTGTGGTGTGTGTATTAAAAGGACACGATGTCAGAAGCCTTCCAGAGATTCTGCAAGAGTGTGTGTAAGTGTGTGTGCGTGTGTTAAAAGACATGAATTCAAACCTACTCCGAAGATTCTGCATGGGTGGGATTGTGTGTGTGTGTGTTTGTGTGTGTGAGTGTGTGTGTTTGTGTGCGGAAAAAGGACACGAATCAGAAAACATCCAGAGTTTCTGCAAGGGTATGTGTGTGAATGTGAGTGTGTGTGTGTGTGTGTGTGTGTAAAAAGGACACGAAGTCAGAAGCCCTGCATATATTATGCAAGGATGTGTGTGTGTAAAAAGAATACTATGTCAGAAACCCTCCAGAGATTCTGCAAGAGTGTGAGTGTGTGGTGTGTGTGTTAAAAGGACACGACGTAAGAAGCCTTCCAGAGATTGTGCAAGGGTGTGTGTATATGTGTGCATTTGTGTAAAAAGACAGGAAGTCAGAAGTCCTCTAGGGATTCTGCAAATATCTGAGTGTGTGTGTGTGTGTGTGTGTGTATAAAAATGAAAAGAAGTCAGAAACTTCCAGAGATTCTGCATCGGTGTGTGTGTGTGTGTAGGTAAAAAGGACACGATGTTAGAAGCCCACCAGAGATTCTCCAAGGGTGTGCTTGTGTGTGGGTGTGTGTGTAAAAATGACCCGAACGAGAAGTACACCAGAGATTCTTCAATGGCATCAGTGTGAGTGTGTATGTGTAAAAAGGACACGAAGTCAGAAACCCTCTAGAGATTCTGTACGGGTATAGATTTGAGTGTTTGTGTGTGTGTGTGTGTGTGTAAAGACACGAATTCAAGCGATACAGAGATTCTTTAGGGGTGTGTATGTGTGAGTGTGTAAAAAGTACAAGAAGTCATAAGCCCTCTAGAGATTCTTCAACGGTGAGTGCGGGTGAGAGATTTTAAAAAGAACAAAGGTCAGAAGTTGTCAATAGATTCTGCCAGGTGTGTGTGTGTATGCCTGTGTGTCTAAAAAGGACACAAAATCAGAAGTCCTCAAGAGATTCTGCAAGGGTGTGTGTGTGTGGGTGTGTGTAAAAAGGACATGACATCAGAATCCCTCCAGATATTCTGCAATGGTGTAAATGTATGTGTATATTTAAAAAGGACTTGAAATCAGAAGCCCGGTAGAGATTTGGCAAGCGTGTGAGTGTGTGTGTGTAAAAAGGACACGACGTCAGAAGCCCTCCAGATGTTCTGCAAGGGTGTGTGTATGTGTGTGTGCGTGTGTAAAAGGACATGAATTCATACCCCCTCCAAAAATTCTACATGGGTGTGATTTTGTGTATGTGTCTGTGTGTGTGGAAAAGGACACGAATCAGAAGACATCCAGTGCTTCTGCAAGGGTATGTGTGTGAATGTGAGGGTGAGTGTGTGTGTGTGTGTGTGTGTTTGTAAAAAGAACACAAAGTCAGAAGACCTCCAGATGTTCTGCAAGGGTGTGTGTGTGTGTGGGTGGGTGGGTGTAAAAAGTACACGACATCAGAATCCCTCCAGAGATTCTGCAATGGTGTGAATATATGTGTATATGTAAAAGGACTTGAAATCAGAAGCCCTGTAGAGATTCAGCAAGGGTGTGAGTGTCTGTGTGTGTGTGTGTGTGTAAAAAGTAGATTAATTCAGAAGCCCTCCAGAGATTCGGCAAGGTTATGAGAGTGAGTGTGCGTGTGTGAGTGTGTGTGTGTAAAAAGGAGACAAAATCAGAAGTCCTGCAGAGAATCTGCAAGGGTATGAGTGTGTGAGTGTCTAAGAAGGACACGAACAGAAGCCCTCCAGAGGTTATACAAGGGTGTGTGTATGTGTGTGTGCGTGTGTAAAAACGACATGAATTCAAACCCACTCCAAAGATTCTACATGGGTGTGATTTTGTGTGTGTTTGTGTGTATGTGTGTGTGGAAAAAAGGACAGGAATCAGAAGACATCCAGAGGTTCTGCAAGGGTATGTT
>NC_134531.1:243629485-243689485 GCF_050624435.1 Tenrec ecaudatus
AGCCCTCCAGAGATTCTGCAAGAGTGTGAGTGTGTGGTGTGTGTGTTAAAAGGACACGACGTCAGAAGCCTTCCAGAGATTGTTCAAGGGTGCGTGTATGTGTGTGCATTTGTTTAAAAAGACAGGAAGTCAGAAGTCCTGTAGGGATTCTGCAAATATCTGAGTGGGTGTGTGTGTGTATAAAAATGACAAAAAGTCAGAAACTTCCAGAAATTCTGCAAAGGTGTGTGTGTGTGTGTGTGTAGGTAAAAAGGACACGATGTTAGAAGCCCTCCAGAGATTCTCCAAGGGTGTGCTTGAGTGTGGTTGTGTATGTAAAAATGACCCGAACGAGAAGCCCACCAGAGATTCTTCAATGGTATCAGTGTGAGTGTGTATGTGTAAAAAGGACACGAAGTCAGAAGCCCTCTAGAGATTCTGTAAAGGTATGAATTTGAGTGTTTGTGTGTGTGTGTGTGTGTAAAGACACGAATTCAAGCGATACAGAGATTCTTTCGGGGCGTGTATGTGTGAGTGTGTAAAAAGGACAAGAAGTCATAAGCCCTTTAGAGATTTTTCAACGGTGTGTGTGGGTGAGAGATTTTAAAAAGACCAAAGTTCAGAAGTACTCCAGATGTTGTGCCAGGGTGTGTGTGTATATGCCTGTGTGTCTAAAAAGGACACGAAATCAGAAGTCCTCCACAGATTCTACAAGGGTGCATGCATGTGTGTATGTGTCTGTGTGAGTGTGTAAAAGGATATGAAGTCAGAAGCCCTCCAAAGGTTACGTAAGGGTGTGTATGTGTGAGTCTGTAAAAAGTACACGACATCAGAATCCCTCCTGAGATTCTACAATGGTGTGAATGAATGTGTATATGAAAAAAGGACTTGAAATCAGAAGCCCAGTAGAGATTCAACAAGGGTGTGAGTGTGTGTCTGTGTGTGTGTGTGTGTGTAAAAAGGACACGAAGTCAGAAGCCCTCCAGATGTTCTGCAAGGGTGTGTGTGTGGGGGTGGGTGGGTGTAAAAAGTACACCACATCAGAATCCCTCCAGAGATTCTGCAATGGTGTGAATGTATGTGTATATGCAAAAAGGACTTGAAATCAGAAGTCCTGTAGAGATTCGGCAATGCTGTGAGTGTCTGTGTGAGTGTGTGTGTGTAAAAAGGACATGAATTCAGATGCCCTCTAGAGATTCGTCAAGGTTATGAGTGTGAGTGTGCGTGTGTGAGTGTTTGTGTGTAAAAATGAGACAAAGTCAGAAGTCCTGCAGAGAATCTGCAAGGGTTTGAGTGTGTGAGTGTCTAAGAAGGACACGAACAGAAGCCCTCCAGAGATTCTGCAAGGGTGTGTGTATGTGTGTGTGCGTGTGTAAAAAGGACATGAATTCAAACCCACTCCAAAGATTCTAAATGGGTGTGATTTTGTGTGTGTTTGTGTGTATGTGTGTGTGGAAAAAGGACACGAATCAGAAGACATCCAGAGCTTCTGCAAGGGTATGGGTGTAACTGTGAGTGTGTGTGTGTGTGTGTGTGTAAAAAGAACACTACATCAGAAGCTCTCCAGAGATTCTGCAAGAGTTTGAGTGTGTGGTGTGTGTATTAAAAGGACACGATGTCAGAAGCCTTCCAGAGATTCTGCAAGAGTGTGTGTAAGTGTGTGTGCGTGTGTTAAAAGACATGAATTCAAACCTACTCCGAAGATTCTGCATGGGTGGGATTGTGTGTGTGTGTGTTTGTGTGTGTGAGTGTGTGTGTTTGTGTGCGGAAAAAGGACACGAATCAGAAAACATCCAGAGTTTCTGCAAGGGTATGTGTGTGAATGTGAGTGTGTGTGTGTAAAAAGGAGACAAAATCAGAAGTCCTGCAGAGAATCTGCAAGGGTATGAGTGTGTGAGTGTCTAAGAAGGACACGAACAGAAGCCCTCCAGAGGTTATACAAGGGTGTGTGTATGTGTGTGTGCGTGTGTAAAAACGACATGAATTCAAACCCACTCCAAAGATTCTACATGGGTGTGATTTTGTGTGTGTTTGTGTGTATGTGTGTGTGGAAAAAAGGACAGGAATCAGAAGACATCCAGAGGTTCTGCAAGGGTATGTTTGTGAATGTGAGTGTGTATGGGTGTGTGTGTGTCAAAAGAACACTACGTCAGAAGCCCTCCAGAGATTCTGCAAGAGTGTGAGTGTGTGGTGTGTGTGTTAAAAGGACACGATGTCAGAAACCTTCCAGAGATTGTTCAGGGGTGCGTGTATGTGTGTGTATATGTGTAAAAAGACAGGAAGTCAGAAGCTCTCTAGGGATTCTGAAAATATCTGTGTGTGTGTGTGTGTGTGTGTGTATAAAAAGGACAAGAAGTCAGAAACTTCCAGAGATTCTGCAAAGTGTGTGTGTGTAGGTAAAAAGGACATGATGTTAGAAGCCCTCCAGAAATTCTCCAAGGGTGTGCTTGTGTGTGGTTGTGTATGTAAAAATGACCCGAACGAGAAGCCCACCAGAGATTCTTCAATGGTATCAGTGTGAGTGTGTATGTGTAAAACTGACACGGAGTCAGAAGCCCTCTAGAGATTCTGTAAGGGTATGAATTTGAGTGTTTTGTGTGTGTGTGTGTGTGTGTAAAGACACGAATTCAAGCGATACAGAGATTCTTTAGGGGTGTGTATGTGTGAGTGTGTAAAAAGCACAAGAAGTCATAAGCCCTTTAGAGATTTTTCAACGGTGTGTGTGGGTGAGAGATTTTAAAAAGACCAAAGTTCAGAAGTTCTCCAGATGTTGTGCCAGGGTGTGTGTGTATATGCCTGTGTGTCTAAAAAGGACACGAAATCAGAAGTCCTCCACAGATTCTGCAAGGGTGCATGCATGTGTGTATGTGTCTGTGTGAGTGTGTAAAAGGATATGAAGTCAGAAGCCCTCCAGAGGTTACGTAAGGGTGTGTATGTGTGAGTCTGTAAAAAGGACACGACATCAGAATCCCTCCTGAGATTCTACAATGGTGTGAATGAATGTGTATATGAAAAAAGGACTTGAAATCAGAAGCCCAGTAGAGATTCAACAAGGGTGTGAGTGTGTGTCTGTGTGTGTGTGTGTGTAAAAAGGACACGAAGTCAGAAGCCCTCCAGATGTTCTGCAAGGGTGTGTGTGTGGGGGTGGGTGGGTGTAAAAAGTACACCACATCAGAATCCCTCCAGAGATTCTGCAATGGTGTGAATGTATGTGTATATGCAAAAAGGACTTGAAATCAGAAGTCCTGTAGAGATTCGGCAATGCTGTGAGTGTCTGTGTGAGTGTGTGTGTGTAAAAAGGACATGAATTCAGATGCCCTCTAGAGATTCGTCAAGGTTATGAGTGTGAGTGTGCGTGTGTGAGTGTTTGTGTGTAAAAATGAGACAAAGTCAGAAGTCCTGCAGAGAATCTGCAAGGGTTTGAGTGTGTGAGTGTCTAAGAAGGACACGAACAGAAGCCCTCCAGAGATTCTGCAAGGGTGTGTGTATGTGTGTGTGCGTGTGTAAAAAGGACATGAATTCAAACCCACTCCAAAGATTCTAAATGGGTGTGATTTTGTGTGTGTTTGTGTGTATGTGTGTGTGGAAAAAGGACACGAATCAGAAGACATCCAGAGCTTCTGCAAGGGTATGGGTGTAAATGTGAGTGTGTGTGTGTGTGTGTGTGTAAAAAGAACACTACATCAGAAGCTCTCCAGAGATTCTGCAAGAGTTTGAGTGTGTGGTGTGTGTATTAAAAGGACACGATGTCAGAAGCCTTCCAGAGATTCTGCAAGAGTGTGTGTAAGTGTGTGTGCGTGTGTTAAAAGACATGAATTCAAACCTACTCCGAAGATTCTGCATGGGTGGGATTGTGTGTGTGTGTGTTTGTGTGTGTGAGTGTGTGTGTTTGTGTGCGGAAAAAGGACACGAATCAGAAAACATCCAGAGTTTCTGCAAGGGTATGTGTGTGAATGTGAGTGTGTGTGTGTGTGTGTGTGTAAAAAGGACACGAAGTCAGAAGCCCTGCATATATTATGCAAGGATGTGTGTGTGTAAAAAGAATACTATGTCAGAAACCCTCCAGAGATTCTGCAAGAGTGTGAGTGTGTGGTGTGTGTGTTAAAAGGACACGACGTAAGAAGCCTTCCAGAGATTGTGCAAGGGTGTGTGTATATGTGTGCATTTGTGTAAAAAGACAGGAAGTCAGAAGTCCTCTAGGGATTCTGCAAATATCTGAGTGTGTGTGTGTGTGTGTGTGTGTATAAAAATGAAAAGAAGTCAGAAACTTCCAGAGATTCTGCATCGGTGTGTGTGTGTGTGTAGGTAAAAAGGACACGATGTTAGAAGCCCACCAGAGATTCTCCAAGGGTGTGCTTGTGTGTGGGTGTGTGTGTAAAAATGACCCGAACGAGAAGTACACCAGAGATTCTTCAATGGCATCAGTGTGAGTGTGTATGTGTAAAAAGGACACGAAGTCAGAAACCCTCTAGAGATTCTGTACGGGTATAGATTTGAGTGTTTGTGTGTGTGTGTGTGTGTGTAAAGACACGAATTCAAGCGATACAGAGATTCTTTAGGGGTGTGTATGTGTGAGTGTGTAAAAAGTACAAGAAGTCATAAGCCCTCTAGAGATTCTTCAACGGTGAGTGCGGGTGAGAGATTTTAAAAAGAACAAAGGTCAGAAGTTGTCAATAGATTCTGCCAGGTGTGTGTGTGTATGCCTGTGTGTCTAAAAAGGACACAAAATCAGAAGTCCTCAAGAGATTCTGCAAGGGTGTGTGTGTGTGGGTGTGTGTAAAAAGGACATGACATCAGAATCCCTCCAGATATTCTGCAATGGTGTAAATGTATGTGTATATTTAAAAAGGACTTGAAATCAGAAGCCCGGTAGAGATTTGGCAAGCGTGTGAGTGTGTGTGTGTAAAAAGGACACGACGTCAGAAGCCCTCCAGATGTTCTGCAAGGGTGTGTGTATGTGTGTGTGCGTGTGTAAAAGGACATGAATTCATACCCCCTCCAAAAATTCTACATGGGTGTGATTTTGTGTATGTGTCTGTGTGTGTGGAAAAGGACACGAATCAGAAGACATCCAGTGCTTCTGCAAGGGTATGTGTGTGAATGTGAGTGTGAGTGTGTGTGTGTGTGTGTGTTTGTAAAAAGAACACAAAGTCAGAAGACCTCCAGATGTTCTGCAAGGGTGTGTGTGTGTGTGGGTGGGTGGGTGTAAAAAGTACACGACATCAGAATCCCTCCAGAGATTCTGCAATGGTGTGAATATATGTGTATATGTAAAAGGACTTGAAATCAGAAGCCCTGTAGAGATTCAGCAAGGGTGTGAGTGTCTGTGTGTGTGTGTGTGTAAAAAGTAGATTAATTCAGAAGCCCTCCAGAGATTCGGCAAGGTTATGAGAGTGAGTGTGCGTGTGTGAGTGTGTGTGTGTAAAAAGGAGACAAAATCAGAAGTCCTGCAGAGAATCTGCAAGGGTTTGAGTGTGTGAGTGTCTAAGAAGGACACGAACAGAAGCCCTCCAGAGGTTATACAAGGGTGTGTGTATGTGTGTGTGCGTGTGTAAAAATGACATGAATTCAAAACCACTCCAAAGATTCTACATGGGTGTGATTTTGTGTGTGTTTGTGTGTATGTGTGTGTGGAAAAAGGACACGAATCAGAAGACATCCAGATTTTCTGCAAGGGTATGTTTGTAAATGTGAGTGTGTGTGTGTGTGTGTGTGTGTGTAAAAAGAACACTACGTCAGAAGCTCTCCAGAGATTCTGCAAGAGTTTGAGTGTGTGGTGTGTGTATTAAAAGGACACGATGTCAGAAGCCTTCCAGAGATTCTGCAAGGGTGTGTGTATGTGTGTGTTCGTGTGTTAAAAGACATGAATTCAAACCCACTCCGAAGATTCTGCATGGGTGGGATTGTGTGTGTGTGTGTGTGTGTGTAAAAAAGACACGAAGTCAGAAGCCCTGCATATATTATGAAAGGATGTGTGTGTGTAAAAAGAATACTACGTCAGAAGCCCTCCAGAGATTCTGCAAGAGTGTGAGTGTGTGGTGTGTGTGTTAAAAGGACACGACGTCAGAAGCCTTCCAGAGATTGTTCAAGGGTGCGTGTATGTGTGTGCATTTGTTTAAAAAGACAGGAAGTCAGAAGTCCTGTAGGGATTCTGCAAATATCTGAGTGGGTGTGTGTGTGTATAAAAATGACAAAAAGTCAGAAACTTCCAGAAATTCTGCAAAGGTGTGTGTGTGTGTGTGTGTGTAGGTAAAAAGGACACGATGTTAGAAGCCCTCCAGAGATTCTCCAAGGGTGTGCTTGAGTGTGGTTGTGTATGTAAAAATGACCCGAACGAGAAGCCCACCAGAGATTCTTCAATGGTATCAGTGTGAGTGTGTATGTGTAAAAAGCACACGAAGTCAGAAGCCCTCTAGAGATTCTGTAAAGGTATGAATTTGAGTGTTTGTGTGTGTGTGTGTGTGTGTAAAGACACGAATTCAAGCGATACAGAGATTCTTTCGGGGCGTGTATTTGTGAGTGTGTAAAAAGGACAAGAAGTCATAAGCCCTTTAGAGATTTTTCAACGGTGTGTGTGGGTGAGAGATTTTAAAAAGACCAAAGTTCAGAAGTACTCCAGATGTTGTGCCAGGGTGTGTGTGTATATGCCTGTGTGTCTAAAAAGGACACGAAATCAGAAGTCCTCCACAGATTCTACAAGGGTGCATGCATGTGTGTATGTGTCTGTGTGAGTGTGTAAAAGGATATGAAGTCAGAAGCCCTCCAAAGGTTACGTAAGGGTGTGTATGTGTGAGTCTGTAAAAAGTACACGACATCAGAATCCCTCCTGAGATTCTACAATGGTGTGAATGAATGTGTATATGAAAAAAGGACTTGAAATCAGAAGCCCAGTAGAGATTCAACAAGGGTGTGAGTGTGTGTCTGTGTGTGTGTGTGTGTAAAAAGGACACGAAGTCAGAAGCCCTCCAGATGTTCTGCAAGGGTGTGTGTGTGGGGGTGGGTGGGTGTAAAAAGTACACCACATCAGAATCCCTCCAGAGATTCTGCAATGGTGTGAATGTATGTGTATATGCAAAAAGGACTTGAAATCAGAAGTCCTGTAGAGATTCGGCAATGCTGTGAGTGTCTGTGTGAGTGTGTGTGTGTAAAAAGGACATGAATTCAGATGCCCTCTAGAGATTCGTCAAGGTTATGAGTGTGAGTGTGCGTGTGTGAGTGTTTGTGTGTAAAAATGAGACAAAGTCAGAAGTCCTGCAGAGAATCTGCAAGGGTTTGAGTGTGTGAGTGTCTAAGAAGGACACGAACAGAAGCCCTCCAGAGATTCTGCAAGGGTGTGTGTATGTGTGTGTGCGTGTGTAAAAAGGACATGAATTCAAACCCACTCCAAAGATTCTAAATGGGTGTGATTTTGTGTGTGTTTGTGTGTATGTGTGTGTGGAAAAAGGACACGAATCAGAAGACATCCAGAGCTTCTGCAAGGGTATGGGTGTAACTGTGAGTGTGTGTGTGTGTGTGTGTGTAAAAAGAACACTACATCAGAAGCTCTCCAGAGATTCTGCAAGAGTTTGAGTGTGTGGTGTGTGTATTAAAAGGACACGATGTCAGAAGCCTTCCAGAGATTCTGCAAGAGTGTGTGTAAGTGTGTGTGCGTGTGTTAAAAGACATGAATTCAAACCTACTCCGAAGATTCTGCATGGGTGGGATTGTGTGTGTGTGTGTTTGTGTGTGTGAGTGTGTGTGTTTGTGTGCGGAAAAAGGACACGAATCAGAAAACATCCAGAGTTTCTGCAAGGGTATGTGTGTGAATGTGAGTGTGTGTGTGTGTGTGTGTGTAAAAAGGACACGAAGTCAGAAGCCCTGCATATATTATGCAAGGATGTGTGTGTGTAAAAAGAATACTATGTCAGAAACCCTCCAGAGATTCTGCAAGAGTGTGAGTGTGTGGTGTGTGTGTTAAAAGGACACGACGTAAGAAGCCTTCCAGAGATTGTGCAAGGGTGTGTGTATATGTGTGCATTTGTGTAAAAAGACAGGAAGTCAGAAGTCCTCTAGGGATTCTGCAAATATCTGAGTGTGTGTGTGTGTGTGTGTGTGTGTATAAAAATGAAAAGAAGTCAGAAACTTCCAGAGATTCTGCATCGGTGTGTGTGTGTGTGTAGGTAAAAAGGACACGATGTTAGAAGCCCACCAGAGATTCTCCAAGGGTGTGCTTGTGTGTGGGTGTGTGTGTAAAAATGACCCGAACGAGAAGTACACCAGAGATTCTTCAATGGCATCAGTGTGAGTGTGTATGTGTAAAAAGGACACGAAGTCAGAAACCCTCTAGAGATTCTGTACGGGTATAGATTTGAGTGTTTGTGTGTGTGTGTGTGTGTGTAAAGACACGAATTCAAGCGATACAGAGATTCTTTAGGGGTGTGTATGTGTGAGTGTGTAAAAAGTACAAGAAGTCATAAGCCCTCTAGAGATTCTTCAACGGTGAGTGCGGGTGAGAGATTTTAAAAAGAACAAAGGTCAGAAGTTGTCAATAGATTCTGCCAGGTGTGTGTGTGTATGCCTGTGTGTCTAAAAAGGACACAAAATCAGAAGTCCTCAAGAGATTCTGCAAGGGTGTGTGTGTGTGGGTGTGTGTAAAAAGGACATGACATCAGAATCCCTCCAGATATTCTGCAATGGTGTAAATGTATGTGTATATTTAAAAAGGACTTGAAATCAGAAGCCCGGTAGAGATTTGGCAAGCGTGTGAGTGTGTGTGTGTAAAAAGGACACGACGTCAGAAGCCCTCCAGATGTTCTGCAAGGGTGTGTGTATGTGTGTGTGCGTGTGTAAAAGGACATGAATTCATACCCCCTCCAAAAATTCTACATGGGTGTGATTTTGTGTATGTGTCTGTGTGTGTGGAAAAGGACACGAATCAGAAGACATCCAGTGCTTCTGCAAGGGTATGTGTGTGAATGTGAGTGTGAGTGTGTGTGTGTGTGTGTGTTTGTAAAAAGAACACAAAGTCAGAAGACCTCCAGATGTTCTGCAAGGGTGTGTGTGTGTGTGGGTGGGTGGGTGTAAAAAGTACACGACATCAGAATCCCTCCAGAGATTCTGCAATGGTGTGAATATATGTGTATATGTAAAAGGACTTGAAATCAGAAGCCCTGTAGAGATTCAGCAAGGGTGTGAGTGTCTGTGTGTGTGTGTGTGTAAAAAGTAGATTAATTCAGAAGCCCTCCAGAGATTCGGCAAGGTTATGAGAGTGAGTGTGCGTGTGTGAGTGTGTGTGTGTAAAAAGGAGACAAAATCAGAAGTCCTGCAGAGAATCTGCAAGGGTTTGAGTGTGTGAGTGTCTAAGAAGGACACGAACAGAAGCCCTCCAGAGGTTATACAAGGGTGTGTGTATGTGTGTGTGCGTGTGTAAAAATGACATGAATTCAAAACCACTCCAAAGATTCTACATGGGTGTGATTTTGTGTGTGTTTGTGTGTATGTGTGTGTGGAAAAAGGACACGAATCAGAAGACATCCAGATTTTCTGCAAGGGTATGTTTGTAAATGTGAGTGTGTGTGTGTGTGTGTGTGTGTGTAAAAAGAACACTACGTCAGAAGCTCTCCAGAGATTCTGCAAGAGTTTGAGTGTGTGGTGTGTGTATTAAAAGGACACGATGTCAGAAGCCTTCCAGAGATTCTGCAAGGGTGTGTGTATGTGTGTGTTCGTGTGTTAAAAGACATGAATTCAAACCCACTCCGAAGATTCTGCATGGGTGGGATTGTGTGTGTGTGTGTGTGTGTGTAAAAAAGACACGAAGTCAGAAGCCCTGCATATATTATGAAAGGATGTGTGTGTGTAAAAAGAATACTACGTCAGAAGCCCTCCAGAGATTCTGCAAGAGTGTGAGTGTGTGGTGTGTGTGTTAAAAGGACACGACGTCAGAAGCCTTCCAGAGATTGTTCAAGGGTGCGTGTATGTGTGTGCATTTGTTTAAAAAGACAGGAAGTCAGAAGTCCTGTAGGGATTCTGCAAATATCTGAGTGGGTGTGTGTGTGTATAAAAATGACAAAAAGTCAGAAACTTCCAGAAATTCTGCAAAGGTGTGTGTGTGTGTGTGTGTGTAGGTAAAAAGGACACGATGTTAGAAGCCCTCCAGAGATTCTCCAAGGGTGTGCTTGAGTGTGGTTGTGTATGTAAAAATGACCCGAACGAGAAGCCCACCAGAGATTCTTCAATGGTATCAGTGTGAGTGTGTATGTGTAAAAAGCACACGAAGTCAGAAGCCCTCTAGAGATTCTGTAAAGGTATGAATTTGAGTGTTTGTGTGTGTGTGTGTGTGTAAAGACACGAATTCAAGCGATACAGAGATTCTTTCGGGGCGTGTATTTGTGAGTGTGTAAAAAGGACAAGAAGTCATAAGCCCTTTAGAGATTTTTCAACGGTGTGTGTGGGTGAGAGATTTTAAAAAGACCAAAGTTCAGAAGTACTCCAGATGTTGTGCCAGGGTGTGTGTGTATATGCCTGTGTGTCTAAAAAGGACACGAAATCAGAAGTCCTCCACAGATTCTACAAGGGTGCATGCATGTGTGTATGTGTCTGTGTGAGTGTGTAAAAGGATATGAAGTCAGAAGCCCTCCAAAGGTTACGTAAGGGTGTGTATGTGTGAGTCTGTAAAAAGTACACGACATCAGAATCCCTCCTGAGATTCTACAATGGTGTGAATGAATGTGTATATGAAAAAAGGACTTGAAATCAGAAGCCCAGTAGAGATTCAACAAGGGTGTGAGTGTGTGTCTGTGTGTGTGTGTGTGTAAAAAGGACACGAAGTCAGAAGCCCTCCAGATGTTCTGCAAGGGTGTGTGTGTGGGGGTGGGTGGGTGTAAAAAGTACACCACATCAGAATCCCTCCAGAGATTCTGCAATGGTGTGAATGTATGTGTATATGCAAAAAGGACTTGAAATCAGAAGTCCTGTAGAGATTCGGCAATGCTGTGAGTGTCTGTGTGAGTGTGTGTGTGTAAAAAGGACATGAATTCAGATGCCCTCTAGAGATTCGTCAAGGTTATGAGTGTGAGTGTGCGTGTGTGAGTGTTTGTGTGTAAAAATGAGACAAAGTCAGAAGTCCTGCAGAGAATCTGCAAGGGTTTGAGTGTGTGAGTGTCTAAGAAGGACACGAACAGAAGCCCTCCAGAGATTCTGCAAGGGTGTGTGTATGTGTGTGTGCGTGTGTAAAAAGGACATGAATTCAAACCCACTCCAAAGATTCTAAATGGGTGTGATTTTGTGTGTGTTTGTGTGTATGTGTGTGTGGAAAAAGGACACGAATCAGAAGACATCCAGAGCTTCTGCAAGGGTATGGGTGTAACTGTGAGTGTGTGTGTGTGTGTGTGTGTAAAAAGAACACTACATCAGAAGCTCTCCAGAGATTCTGCAAGAGTTTGAGTGTGTGGTGTGTGTATTAAAAGGACACGATGTCAGAAGCCTTCCAGAGATTCTGCAAGAGTGTGTGTAAGTGTGTGTGCGTGTGTTAAAAGACATGAATTCAAACCTACTCCGAAGATTCTGCATGGGTGGGATTGTGTGTGTGTGTGTTTGTGTGTGTGAGTGTGTGTGTTTGTGTGCGGAAAAAGGACACGAATCAGAAAACATCCAGAGTTTCTGCAAGGGTATGTGTGTGAATGTGAGTGTGTGTGTGTGTGTGTGTGTAAAAAGGACACGAAGTCAGAAGCCCTGCATATATTATGCAAGGATGTGTGTGTGTAAAAAGAATACTATGTCAGAAACCCTCCAGAGATTCTGCAAGAGTGTGAGTGTGTGGTGTGTGTGTTAAAAGGACACGACGTAAGAAGCCTTCCAGAGATTGTGCAAGGGTGTGTGTATATGTGTGCATTTGTGTAAAAAGACAGGAAGTCAGAAGTCCTCTAGGGATTCTGCAAATATCTGAGTGTGTGTGTGTGTGTGTGTGTATAAAAATGAAAAGAAGTCAGAAACTTCCAGAGATTCTGCATCGGTGTGTGTGTGTGTGTAGGTAAAAAGGACACGATGTTAGAAGCCCACCAGAGATTCTCCAAGGGTGTGCTTGTGTGTGGGTGTGTGTGTAAAAATGACCCGAACGAGAAGTACACCAGAGATTCTTCAATGGCATCAGTGTGAGTGTGTATGTGTAAAAAGGACACGAAGTCAGAAACCCTCTAGAGATTCTGTACGGGTATAGATTTGAGTGTTTGTGTGTGTGTGTGTGTGTGTGTAAAGACACGAATTCAAGCGATACAGAGATTCTTTAGGGGTGTGTATGTGTGAGTGTGTAAAAAGTACAAGAAGTCATAAGCCCTCTAGAGATTCTTCAACGGTGAGTGCGGGTGAGAGATTTTAAAAAGAACAAAGGTCAGAAGTTGTCAATAGATTCTGCCAGGTGTGTGTGTGTATGCCTGTGTGTCTAAAAAGGACACAAAATCAGAAGTCCTCAAGAGATTCTGCAAGGGTGTGTGTGTGTGGGTGTGTGTAAAAAGGACATGACATCAGAATCCCTCCAGATATTCTGCAATGGTGTAAATGTATGTGTATATTTAAAAAGGACTTGAAATCAGAAGCCCGGTAGAGATTTGGCAAGCGTGTGAGTGTGTGTGTGTAAAAAGGACACGACGTCAGAAGCCCTCCAGATGTTCTGCAAGGGTGTGTGTATGTGTGTGTGCGTGTGTAAAAGGACATGAATTCATACCCCCTCCAAAAATTCTACATGGGTGTGATTTTGTGTATGTGTCTGTGTGTGTGGAAAAGGACACGAATCAGAAGACATCCAGTGCTTCTGCAAGGGTATGTGTGTGAATGTGAGTGTGAGTGTGTGTGTGTGTGTGTGTGTGTTTGTAAAAAGAACACAAAGTCAGAAGACCTCCAGATGTTCTGCAAGGGTGTGTGTGTGTGTGGGTGGGTGGGTGTAAAAAGTACACGACATCAGAATCCCTCCAGAGATTCTGCAATGGTGTGAATATATGTGTATATGTAAAAGGACTTGAAATCAGAAGCCCTGTAGAGATTCAGCAAGGGTGTGAGTGTCTGTGTGTGTGTGTGTGTGTAAAAAGTAGATTAATTCAGAAGCCCTCCAGAGATTCGGCAAGGTTATGAGAGTGAGTGTGCGTGTGTGAGTGTGTGTGTGTAAAAAGGAGACAAAATCAGAAGTCCTGCAGAGAATCTGCAAGGGTATGAGTGTGTGAGTGTCTAAGAAGGACACGAACAGAAGCCCTCCAGAGGTTATACAAGGGTGTGTGTATGTGTGTGTGCGTGTGTAAAAACGACATGAATTCAAACCCACTCCAAAGATTCTACATGGGTGTGATTTTGTGTGTGTTTGTGTGTATGTGTGTGTGGAAAAAAGGACAGGAATCAGAAGACATCCAGAGGTTCTGCAAGGGTATGTTTGTGAATGTGAGTGTGTATGGGTGTGTGTGTGTCAAAAGAACACTACGTCAGAAGCCCTCCAGAGATTCTGCAAGAGTGTGAGTGTGTGGTGTGTGTGTTAAAAGGACACGATGTCAGAAACCTTCCAGAGATTGTTCAGGGGTGCGTGTATGTGTGTGTATATGTGTAAAAAGACAGGAAGTCAGAAGCTCTCTAGGGATTCTGAAAATATCTGTGTGTGTGTGTGTGTGTGTGTATAAAAAGGACAAGAAGTCAGAAACTTCCAGAGATTCTGCAAAGTGTGTGTGTGTAGGTAAAAAGGACATGATGTTAGAAGCCCTCCAGAAATTCTCCAAGGGTGTGCTTGTGTGTGGTTGTGTATGTAAAAATGACCCGAACGAGAAGCCCACCAGAGATTCTTCAATGGTATCAGTGTGAGTGTGTATGTGTAAAACTGACACGGAGTCAGAAGCCCTCTAGAGATTCTGTAAGGGTATGAATTTGAGTGTTTTGTGTGTGTGTGTGTGTGTGTAAAGACACGAATTCAAGCGATACAGAGATTCTTTAGGGGTGTGTATGTGTGAGTGTGTAAAAAGCACAAGAAGTCATAAGCCCTTTAGAGATTTTTCAATGGTGTGTGTGGGTGAGAGATTTTAAAAAGACCAAAGTTCAGAAGTTCTCCAGATGTTGTGCCAGGGTGTGTGTGTATATGCCTGTGTGTCTAAAAAGGACACGAAATCAGAAGTCCTCCACAGATTCTGCAAGGGTGCATGCATGTGTGTATGTGTCTGTGTGAGTGTGTAAAAGGATATGAAGTCAGAAGCCCTCCAGAGGTTACGTAAGGGTGTGTATGTGTGAGTCTGTAAAAAGGACACGACATCAGAATCCCTCCTGAAATTCTACAATGGTGTGAATGAATGTGTATATGAAAAAAGGACTTGAAATCAGAAGCCCAGTACAGATTCAACAAGGATGTGAGTGTGTGTCTGTGTGTGAGTGTGTAAAAAGGACACGAAGTCAGAAGCCCTCCAGATGGTCTGCATGGGTGTGTGTGTGTGTGTGGGTGGGTGTAAAAAGTACACCACATCAGAATCCCTCCAGAGATTCTGCAATGGTGTGAATGCATGTGTACATGTAAAAAGGACTTGAAATCAGAAGTCCTGTAGAGATTCCGCAATGGTGTGAGTGTCTGTGTGTGTGTGTGTGTAAAAAGGACATGAATTCAGAAGCCCTCCAAAGATTCGTCAAGGTTATGAGTGTGAGTGTGCGTGTGTGAGTGTGTGTGCAAAAATGAGACAAAGTCAGAAGTCCTGCAGAGAATGTGCAAGCGTTTGAGTGTGTGAGTGTCTAAGAAGGATACGAAATGAAGCCCTCCAGAGATTCTGCAAGGGTGTGTGTATGTGTGTGTGCGTGTGTAAAAATGACATGAATTCAAACCCACTCTAAAGATTCTACATGGGTGTGATTTTGTGTGTGTTTGTGTGTATGTGTGTGTGGAAAAAGGACACGAATCAGAAGACATCCAGAGCTTCTGCAAGGGTATGGGTGTAACTGTGAGTGTGTGTGTGTGTGTGTGTGTAAAAAGAACACTACATCAGAAGCTCTCCAGAGATTCTGCAAGAGTGTGAGTGTGTTGTGTGTGTGTTAAAAGGACACGACGTCAGAAGCCTTCCAGAGTTACTGCAAGGGTGTGTGTATGTGTGTGTGCATGTGTTAAAAGGACATGAATTCAAACCCACTCCGAAGATTCTGCATGGGTGTGATTGTGTGTGTGTGTGTGTGTGTGTGTGTGTGCGGAAAAAGGACACGAATCAGAAAACATCCAGAGTTTCTGCAAGGGTATGTATGTGAATGTGAGTGTGTGTGTGTAAAAAGGACACGAAGTCAGAAGCCCTGCATATATTAGGCAAGGATGTGTGTGTGTAAAAAGAATACTAAGTCAGAAGCCCTCCAGAGATTCTGCAAGAGTGTGAGTGTGTGGTGTGTGTGTGTTAAAAGGACACGACTTCAGAAGCCTTCCAGAGATTGTGCAAGGGTGCGTGTATGTGTGTGTATGTGTGTAAAAAGACTGGAAGTCAGAAGCTCTCTAGGGATTCTGTAAATATCTGAGTGTGTGTGTGTGTGTATAAAAATGACACGAAATCAGAAACTTCCAGATTCTGCAAAGGTGTGTGTGTGTGTGTGTGTGTGTGTGTGTGTGTGTAAGTAAAAAGGACACGACGTTAGAAGCCCTCCAGAGATTCTCCAAGGGTGTGCTTGTGTGTGGGTGTGTATGTAAAAATGACCCGAACGAGAAGCCCACCAGAGATTCTTCAATGGTATCAGCGTGAGTGTGTATGTGTAAAAAGGACACGAAGTCAGAAGCCCTCTAGAGATTCTGTAAGGGTATGAATTGGAGTGTTTGTGTGTGTGTGTGTGTAAAGACACGAATTCAAGCGATACAGAGATTCTTTAGGGGTGTGTATGTGTGAGTGTGTAAAAAGGACAAGAAGTCATAAGCCCTCTAGAGATTTTTCAACGGTGTGTGTGGGTAAGAGATTTTAAAAAGACCAAAGTTCAGAAGTTCTCCAGATGTTGTGCCAGGGTGTGTGTGTGTGTGTGTGTGTATGCCTGTGTGTCTAAAAAGGACACGAAATCAGAAGTCCTCCAGAGATTCTGCAAGGGTGCATGCATGTGTGTATGTGTCTGTGTGAGTGTGTAAAAGGATATGAATTCAGAAGCCCTCCAGATGTTACGTAAGTGTGTTTATGTGTGAGTCTGTATAAAGGACACGACATCAGAATCCCTCCTGAGATTCTGCAATGATGTGAATGTATGTGTATATGTACAAAGGACTTGAAATCAGAAGTCCTGTGGATATTCGGCAAGGGTGGGAATGTCTGTGTGTGTGTGTGTGTGTGTGTGTGTGTGTGTAAAAAGGACATGAATTCAGAAGACCTCCAGAGATTTGGCAAAGTTATGAGTGTCAGTGTGAGTGTGCGTGTGTGAGTGTGTGTGTGTAAAAATGGGACAAGGTCAGAAGTCCTGCAGAGAATCTGCAAGGGTTTCAGTGTGTGAGTTTCTAAGAAGAACATGAACAGAAGCCCTCCAGAGAATCTGCAAGGGTGTGTGTATGTGTGTGTGCGTGTGTGAAAACGACATGAATTCAAACCCACTCCAAAGATTCTACATGGGTGTGATTTTGTGTGTGTTTGTGTGTATTTGTGTGTGGAAAAAGACACGAATCAGAAGACATCCAGAGGTTCTGCAAGGGTATGTTTGTGAATGTGAGTGTGTGTGGGTGTGTGTGTGTCAAAAGAACACGAAGTCAGAAGCCCTCCAGAGATTCTGCAAGAGTGTGAGTGTGTGGCGTGTGTGTTAAAAGGACATGACGTCAGAAGCCTTCCAGAGATTCTGCAAGGTGTGTGTATGTATGTGTTAGTGTGTTAAAAGGACATGAATTCAAACCCATTCCGAAGATTCTGCATGGGTGTGATTGTGTGTGTGTGTGTGTGTGTGTGTGTGTGTGCGGAAAAAGGACACGAATCCGAAAACATCCATAGTTTCTGCAAGGGTATGTATGTGAATGTGAGTGTGTGTGGGTGTGTGTAAAAAGGACACGAAGTCAGGAGCCCTGCATATATTATGCAGGGATGTGTGTGTGTAAAAAGAATACTACATCAGAAGCCCTCCAGAGATTCTGCAAGAGTGTGAGTGTGTGGTGTGTGTGTGTTAAAAGGACACGACGTCAGAAGCCTTCCAGAGATTGTGCAAGCGTGCGTGTATGTGTGTTTATGTGTGTAAAAAGACAGGAAGTCAGAAGCCCTCTAGGGATTCTGCAAATATCTGAGTGTGTGTGTGCGTGTGTGTGTGTATAAAAATGACAAGAAATCAGAAAATTCCAGAGATACTGCAAAGGTGCGTGTGTGTGTGTAGGTAAAAAGGACACGATGTTAGAAGCCCTCCAGAGATTCTCCAAGGGTGTGATTGTGTGTGGTTGTGTATGTAAAAATGACCCGAACGAGAAGCCCACCATAGTTTCTTCAATGGTATCAGTGTGAGTATGTATGTGTAAAAAGGACACGAAGTCAGCAGCCCTCTAGAGATTCTGTAAGGGTATTAATTTGAGAGTGTGTGTGTGTGTGTGTGTGTGTGTGTGTGTGTGTGTAAAGACAGGAATTCAAGTGATACAGAGATTCTTTAGGGGTGTGTATGTGTGAGTGTGTAATTAGGACAAGAAGTCTTAAGCCCTCTAGAAATTCTTCAACGGTGAGTGCGGGTGAGAGATTTTAAAAAGGACAAAGGTCAGAAGTTCTCAATAGATTCTGCCAGGTGTGTGTGTGTATGCCTATGTCTAAAAAGGACACGAAATCAGAAGTCCTCCAGAGATTCTGCAAGGGTGTGTGTGTGTGGGTGTGTGTAAAAAGGACATGACATCAGAATCCCTCCAGAGATTCTGTAATGGTGTGAATGTATGAGTATATTTAAAAAGAACTTGAAATCAGAACCCCGGTAGAGATTTGGCCAGGGTGTGAGTGTGTGCATGTGTGTGTGGGCGTGTGTAAAAAGGACACGAAGTCAGAAGCCCTCCAGAGATTCTGCAAGGGTGTGCGTATGTGTGTGTGCGTGTGTAAAAAGGACATGAATTCAAACCCCCTCCAAAGATTCTACATGGGTGTGATTTTGTGTGTGTGCCTGTATGTGTGTGTGTGTGTGGAACTAGGACACGTATCAGAAGACATCCAGAGCTTCTGCAAGGGTTAGTTTGAATGTGAGTGTGTCTGTGTGTGTGTGTAAAAAGGACACGAAGTTAGAAGCTCTCCAGATGTTCTACAAGGATGTGTGTGTGTGGGTGGGTGGGTGTAATAAGTACACGACATCAGTATCCCTCCAGAAATTCTGCAATGATGTGAATGTATGTGTATATGTAAAAGGACTTGATATCAGAAGCCCTGTTGAGATTCGGCAAGGGTGTGAGTGTCTGTGTGTGTGTGTGTGTAAAAAGCAGATGTATTCAGAAGCCCTCCAGAGATTCGGCAAGATTATGAGTGTGAGTTGCATGTGTGAGTGTGTTTGTGTAAAAATGAGACAAAGTCAGAAGTCCTGCAGAGAATCTGCAAGGGTTTGAGTGTGTGAGTGTCTAAGAAGGACACGAACAGAAGCCCTCCAGAGATTCTGCAAGGGTGTGTTTATGTGTGTGTGCGTGTGTAAAAAGGACATGAATTCAAACCCACTCCAAAGATTCTACATGGGTGTGATTTTGTGTGTATGTGTGTGTGGAAAAAGGAGAGGAATCAGAAGACATCCAGAGGTTCTGCAAGGGTATGTTTGTGAATGTGAGTGTGTGTGTGTGTGTGTGTGTGTGTCAAAAGAACACGAAGTCAGAAGCCCTCCAGAGATTCTGCAAGAGTGTGAGTGTGTGGTGTGTGTGTTAAAAGGACACGATGTCAGAAGACTTCCAGAGATTCTGCAGGGTGTGTGTATGTATGTGTGCGTGTGTTAAAAGGACATGAATTCAAACCCACTCTGAAGATTCTGCATGGGTGTGATTGTGTGTGTGTGTGTGTGTGTGCGGAAAAATGACACGAATCAGAAAACATCCAGAGTTTCTGCAAGGGTATGTGTGTGAATGTGAGTGTGTGTGTGTGTGTGTAAAAATGACACGAAGTCAGAAGCCCTGCATATATTAGTCAAGGATGTGTGTGTGTAAAAAGAATACTACGTCAGAAGCCCTCTAGAGATTCTGCAAGGTGTGAGTGTGTGGTGTGTATGTAAAAATGACTCGAACGAGAAGCCCACCAGAGATTCTTCAATGGTACCAGTGTGAGTGTGTATGTGTAAAAAGTACACGAAGTCAGAAGCCCTCTAGAGATTCTGTAAGGGTATGAATTTGAGTGTTTGTGTGTGTGTGTGTGTGTGTGTAAAGACACGAATTCAAGCGATACAGAGATTCTTTAGGGGTGTGTATGTGTGAGTGTGTAAAAAGGACAAGAAGTCATAAGCCCTCTAGAGATTTTTCAACGGTGTGTGTGGGTGAGAGATTTTAAAAAGACCAAAGTTCAGAAGTTCTCCAGATGTGCCAGGGTGTGTGTGTGTATGCCTGTGTGTCTAAAAAGGACACGAAATCAGAAGTCCTCGAGAGATTCTGCAAGGGTGCATGCATGTGTGTATATATGTGTGTGAGTGTGTAAAAGGATATGAATTCAGAAGCCCTCCAGATGTTACGTAAGGGTATGTATGTGTGAGTCTGTTAAAAGGACACGACATCAGAATCCCTCCAGAGATTCTACAATGGTGTGAATGAATGTGTATATGAAAAAAAGACTTGAAATCAGAAGCCCTGTAGAGATTCAACAAGGGTGTGAGTGTGTGTGTGTGTGTGTGTGTGTAAAAAGAACACGAAGTCAGAAGCCCTCCCGATGGTCTTCAAGGGTGTGTGTGTGTGGGTGTAAAAAGTACACCACATCAGAATCCCTCCAGAGATTCTGCAACGGTGTGAAGGTATGTGTATATGTAAAAAGGACTTGAAATCAGAAGTCCTGTAGAGATTCGGAAAGGGTGTGCGTGTGTGTTTGTTTGTGTGTGTGTGTAAAAAGGACATGAATTCAGAAGCCCTCAGGAGAATCGGCAAGGTTATGAGTGTGAGTGTGCGTGTGTGAGTGTGTGTGTGTAAAAATGAGACAAAGTCAGAAGTCTTGCAGAGAATCTGCAAGGGATTGAGTGTGTGAGTGTCTAAGAAGATCACGAACAGAAGCCCTCCAGAGATTCTGCAAGGGTGTGTGTATGTGTGTGTGCGTGTGTAAAAAGGACATGAATTCAAACCCACTCCAAAGATTCTATATGGGTGTGATTTTGTGTGTATGTGTGTGTGGAAAAAAGGACAGGAATCAGAAGACATCCAGAGGTTCTGCAAGGGTATGTTTGTGAATGTAAGTGTGTGTGTGTGTGTGTGTGTGTCAAAAGAACACTACGTCAGAAGCCCTCCAGAGATTCTGCAAGAGTGTGAGTGTGTGGTGTGTGTGTTAAAAGGACACGACGTCAGAAGCCTTCCAGAGATTGTGCAAGGGTGCGTGTATGTGTGTAAAAGGACAGGAAGTCAGAAGCCCTCTAGGGATTCTGCAAATATCTGAGTGTGTGTGTGTGTGTGTGTGTTTATATATAAAAATGACAAGAAATCAGAAACTTCCAGAGATTCTGCAAAGGTGTGTGTGTGTGTGTTTAGGTAAAAAGGACACGATGTTAGAAGCCCTCCAGAGATTCTCCAAGGATGTGCTTGTGTGTGGGTGTGTATGTAAAAATGACATGAACGAGAAGCCCACCAGAGATTCTTCAATGGTATCAGTGTGAGTGTGTATGTGTAAAAAGGACACGGAGTCAGAAGCCCTCAGGAGATTCTGTAAGGGTATTAATTTGATGTTTGTGTGTGTGTGTGTGTAAAGACACAAATTCAAGCGATACATAGATTCTTTAGGTGTGTGTATGTGTGATTGTGTAAAAAGGACAAGAAGTCATAAGCCCTCTAGATATTCTTCAACGGTGAGTGCGGGTGAGAGATTTTAAAAAGAACAAAGGTCAGAAGTTCTCAGTAGATTCTTCCAGGTGTGTGTGTGTATGCCTATGTCTAAAAAGGACACGAAATCAGAAGTCCTCCAGAGATTCTGCAAGGGTGTGTGTGTGTGGGTGTGTGTAAAAAGGACATGACATCAGAATCCCTCCAGAGATTCTGCAAAGGTGTGAATGTATGTGTATATTTAAAAAGAACTTGAAATCACAAACCCGGTAGAGATTTGGCAAGGGTGTGAGTGTGTGTGTGTGTGTGTAAAAAGGACACGAATTCAGAAGCCCTCCAGATGTTCTGCAAGGGTGTGTGTATGTGTGTGTGCGTGTGTAAAAAGGACATGAATTCAAATCCCCTCCAAAGATTCTACATGGGTGTGATTTTGTGTGTGTGTCTGTGTTTGTGTGTGTGGAAAAAGGACATGTATCAGAAGACATCCAGAGCTTCTGCAAGGGTATGTGTGTGAATTTGAGTGTGTGTGTGTGTGTGTGTGTGTATAAAAAGGACACGAAATCAAAAGCCATCCAGATGTTCTGCAAAGGTGTGTGTGTGTGGGTGGGTGGGTGTAAAAAGTACACGACATCAGAATTCCTCCAAAGTTTCTGCAATGGTTTGAATATATGTGTATATGTAAAAGGACTTGAAATCAGAAGCCCTGTAGAGATTCGGCAAGGGTGTGAGTGTCTGTGTGTGTGTGTGTAAAAAGGAGATGAATTCAGAAGCCCTCCAGAGATTCGGCAAGGTTATGAGTGTGAGTGTGCGTGTGTGAGTGTGTGTGTGTGTAAAAAGGAGACAAAGTCAGAAGTCCTGCAGAGAATCTGTAATGGTATGAATGTGTGAGTGTCTAAGAAGGACACGAACAGAAGCCCTCCAGAGGTTATGCAAGGGTGTGTTTATGTGTGTGTGCGTGTGTAAAAACGACATGAACTCAAACCCACTCCAAAGATTCTACATGGGTGGGATTTTGTGTGTGTTTGTGTGTATGTGTGTGTGGAAAAAAGGACAGGAATAAGAAGACATCCAGAGGTTCTGCAAGGGTATGTTTGTGAATGTGAGTGTGAGTGGGTGTGTGTGTGTCAAAAGGACACAAAGTCAGAAGACCTCCAGAGATTCTGCAAGAGTGTGAGTGTGTTGTGTGTGTGTTAAAAGGACACGACGTCAGAAGCCTTCCAGAGATTCTGCAAGGGTGTGTGTATGTTTTTGTGCGTGTGTTAAAAGGACATACATTTTTACCCACTCCGAAGATTCTGCATGGGTGTGATTGTGTGTGTTTGTGTGTGTGTGTGGAAAAAGGACACGAATCAGAAAACATCCAGAGTTTCTGCAAGGGTATGTGTGTGAATGTGAGTGTGTGTGTGTGTGTGTGTGTAAAAAGGACACGAAGTCAGAAGCCCTGCATATATTAGGCAAGGATGTGTGTGTGTAAAAAGAATACTACGTCAGAAGCCCTCTAGAGATTCTGCAAGAGTGTGAGTGTGTGGTGAGTGTGTTAAAAGGACACGACGTCAGAAGCCTTCCAGAGATTGTGCAATGGCGTGTGGATGTGCGTGTATGTGTGTAAAAAGACAGGAAGTCGGAAGCTCTCTAGGGATTCTGCAAATATCTGAGTGTGTGTGTGTGTGTGTGTGTATAAAAATGACAAGAAGTCAGAAACTTCCAGATTCTGCAAAGGTGTGTGTGTGTGTGTGTGTGTAGGTTAAAAATGACACGATGTTAGAAGCCCTCCAGATATTCTCCAAGGGTGTGCTTGTGTGTGGGTGTGTATGTAAAAATGATCCGAACGAGAAGCCCACCAGAGATTCTTCAATGGTATCAGTGTGAGTGTGTATGTGTAAAAAGGACACGAAGTCAGAAGCCCTCTAGAGATTCTGTAAGGGTATGAATTTGAGTGTTTGTGTGTGTGTGTGTGTATATAAAAAGGACAAGAAGCCATAAGCCCTCTAGAGATTTTTCAACGGTGTGTGTGGGTGAGAGATTTTTAAAAGACCAAAGTTCAGAAGTTCTCCTGATGTTGTGCCAGGGTGTGTGTGTGTGTGTGTATGCCAGTATGCTAAAAAGGACACGAAATCAGAAGTCCTCCAGAGATTCTGCAAGGGTGTGTGTATGTGTGTGCGTGTGTAAAAAGACATGAAATCACACCCACTCCAAAAAATTCTACATGGGTGTGTATGTGTGTGAGTGTGTGTGTGTGGAAAAGGACACGAATCAGAAGACATCCAGAGCTTCTGCAAGGGTATGTGTGTTAATGAGAGTGCGTGTGTGTGTGTGTGTGTGTGTAAAAAGGACACGAAGTCAGAAGCCTTCTAGTGAATCTGAATGTGTATGAATTTGAGAGAGAGAGAGAGAGAGTGTGTGTGTGTGTGTAAAAAGAAAACAAAATCAGAAGCCCTCTAGGTATTCTGCAGGGGTGTGCGTGCGTGTGTATGTAAAGATACGAATTCAAGCGATACAGAGATTCTTTAGGGTTGTGTATGTGTGAGTGTGTAAAAAGGACAAGAAGCCATAAGCCCTCTAGAGATTCTTCCACAGTGTTTGCGGGTGAGAGATTTTAAAAAGAAAAAAGTTCAGAAGTTCTCCAGAGGTTCTGCCAGGTGTGTGTGTTTATGCTTGTGTGTCTAAAAATGACACGAAATCAGAAGTCCTCCAGAGATTCTGCAAGGGTATGTTTATGTGTGTGTGCGTGTGTAAAAAGGACATGAATTCAAACCCACCCCAAAGATTCTACATGAGTGTGATTGTGCATGTGTGTATGTGTGTGGAGAAAGTACACGAATCAGAACACATCCAGAGGTTCTGCAAGGGTATGTGTGTGAATGTGAATGTGTGTGTGTGTGTGTGTGTGTGTGTAAAAAGGACAGGAAGTCAGAAGCCCCCTAGAGATTCTGAAAGGGTATGACTTAGAGATTGTGTGTGTGAGTGTGTGTGTGTAAAAAAAACACAAAATCATAAGTCCTCTATTTATTCTGCAAGGGTGTGTGTGTGAGTGTGTAAAGACACGAATTCAAGTGATACAGAGATTCTTTAGGGGTGTGTATGTGTGAGTGTGTAAAAAGGACAAGAAGTCATAATCTCTCTAGAGATTCTTCAACAGTGTGTGAGGGTGAGAGATTTCATAAAGAACAAAGTTCAGAAGTTCTCCAGAGGTTCTGCCAGGGTGTGTGTGTGTATGCCTGTGTGTCTAAAAAGGACACGAAATCAGAAGTCCTCCAGAGATTCTGCAAGGGTGTGTGTATGTGTGTGCGTGTGTAAAAAGGACATGAACTCAAACACACTCCAAAGATTCTACATGGGTGTCATTGTGTGTGTGTGTGGAAAAAGGACACGAATCAGAAGACATCCAGAGCTTCTGCAAGGGTATATGTGTGAATGTGAGTGTGTGTGTGGGTGTGTAAAAAGGACACGAAGTCAGAAACCTTGCATATATAATGCAAGGATGTGTGTGTGTGTAAAAAGAACTCTACGTCAGACGCCCTCCAGAGATTCTGCAAGAGTGTGAGTGTGTGGTGTGTGTGTTAAAAGGACACGCCGTCAGAAGCCTTCCACAGATTGTGCAAGGGTGCCTCTATATGTGTGTGTATGTGTGTAATAAGACAGGAAGTCAGAAGCCCTCTAAGTATTCTGCAAAAAGTCTGCGTGTGTGTGTTTGTGTGTGTGTATAAAAAGGACAATATGTCAGAAACCTCCAGAGATTCTGCAAAGGTGTGTATGTGTGTAGGTAAAAAGGACACGACGTTAGAAGCCCTCCAGAGATTCTCCAAGGGTGTGCTTGTGTGTTGGTGTGTATGTAAAAATGACACGAACGACAAGCACACCAGAGATTCTTAAATGGCATCAGTGTGAGTGTGTATGTGTAAAAAGGACACGAAGTCATAAGCCCTCTAGATATTCTGTAAGGGTATGAATTTGAGTGTTTCTGTGTGTGTGTGTGTGTGTGTGTGTAAAGACACGAATTCAAGCGATACGGAGATTCTTTAGGGGTGTGTATGTGTGAGTGTGTAAAAAGGACACGAAGTCATAAGCCCTCTAGAGATTTTTCAACGGTGTGTGTGGGTGAGAGATTTTTAAAAGACCAAAGTTCAGAAGTTCTCCAGATGTTTTGCCAGGGTGTGTGTGTGTGTATGCCTGTGTGCCTAAAAAGGACACGAAATCAGAAGTCCTCCAGAGATTCTCCAAGGGTGCATGCAAGTGTGTATGTGTCTGTGTGAGTGTGTAAAAGGATATGAAGTCAGAAGCCCTCCAGATGTTACGTTAGGGTGTGTATGTGTGAGTCTGTAAAAAGGACACAACATCAGAATCCCTCCTGAGATTCTGCAATGGTGTGAATGAATGTGTATATGAAAAAAGGACTTGAAATCAGAAGCTCTGTAGAGATTCAACAAAGGTGTGAGTGTTTGTGTGTGTGTGTGTGTGTGTGTGTGTGTGTAAAAAGGATACAAAGTCAGAAGCCCTCCAGATGGTCTGCAAGGTGGTGTGTGTGTGGGTGGGTGGTTGTAAAATGTACACCACATCAGAATCCCTCCAGAGATTCTGCAATGGTGTGAATGTATGTGTATATGTAAAAAGGACTTGAAATCAGAAGTCCTGTGGAGCTTTGGCAAGGGTGTTGTGTCTGTGTGTGTGTAAAAAGGACATGAATTCAGAAGCCCTCCAGAGATTCTGTAAGGGTATGAATTTGAGTGTTTGTGTTTGTGTGTGTGTGTAAAGACAAAAATTCAAGCGATACAGAGATTATTTAGGGGTGTGTATGTGTGAGTGTGTAAAAAGGACAAGAAATCATAAGCACTCTAAAGATTCTTCAATCGTGTGTGTAGGTGAGAGATTTTAAAAAGAACAAAGGTCAGAAGTTCTCCAGAGGTTCTGCCAGGGTGTGTGTGTGTGTGTATCCCAGTGTGCTAAAAAGGACACGAAATCTGAAGTCCTCCAGAGTTTCTGCACGGGTGTGTGTATGTGTGTGTGCGTGTGTAAAAAGACATGAATTCAAACCCACTCCAAAGATTCTACATGGGTGTGTATGTGTGTGAGTGTGTGTGTGTGGAAAGGACACGAATCGGAAGACATCCAGAGCTTCTGCAAGGGTATGTGTGTTAATCAGAGTGCGTGTATGTGTGTGTGTGTGTGTGTAAAAAGAACACGAAGTCAGAAGCCTTCTAGAGATTCTGAAAGTGTATGAATTTGAGAGAGAGAGAGTGTGTGTGTGTGTGTGTGTGTGTAAAAAGAAAACAAAATCAGAAGCCCTGTAGGTATTCTGCAGGTGTGTGCGTGTGTGTGTATGTAAAGATACGAATTCAGGCGATACAGAGATTCTTTAGGGTTGTGTATGTGTGAGTGTGTAAAAAGGACAAGAAGCCATAAGCCCTCTAGAGATTCTTCCACAGTGTTTGCGGGTGAGAGATTTTAAAAAGAACAAAGTTCAGAAGTTCTCGAGAGGTTCTGCCAGGTGTGTGTGTTTATGCCTGTGTGTCTAAAAAGGACACGAAATCAGAAGTCCTCCAGAGATTCTGCAAGGTTGTGTATATGGGTGTGTGCGTGTGTAAAAAGACATGAATTCAAACCCACTCCAAATATTCTACATGGGTGTGATTGTGTGTGTGTGTGTGGAAAAAGTACACGAATCAGAAGACATCCAGACCTTCTGTCATGGTATGTGTGTGAATGTGAATGTGTGTGTGTGTGTAAAAAGGAGACGAAATCAGAAGCACTGCAGATATTATGCAACGATGTGTGTGTGTAAAAAGAACACTACGTCAGAAGTCCTCCAGGTTTCTGCAAGTGTGTGAGTGTGTGTTAAAAGGACACGACGTCAGAAGCCTTCAAGAGGTTCTGCAAGGGTGTGTGTATGTGTGTGTGCGTGTGTAAAAAGGACATGAATTCAAACCCACTCCAAAGATTCCGCATCTGTGTGATTGTGTGTGTGTGTGTGTGTGCGGAAAAAAGACACGAATCAGAAGACATCCAGAGCTTCTGCAAGGGTATGTGTGTGAATGTAAGTGTGTGTGTGTGTGTGTGTGTAAAAAGGACCTGAAGTCAGAAGCCCTCTAGTTATTCTGCAAGGGTGTGTGTGTGTGTGTGTGTGTCCATGTGTGTGTGTGTGTGTAAAGACAGGAATTCAAGCGATACAGAGATTCTTTATGGGTGTGTATGTGTGAGTGTGTAAAAAGGACAAGAAGTCATAAGCCCTCTAGAGATTCTTCAACGGTGTGTGCGGTGAGAATATAATAAGGAAGAAAGTTCAGAAGTTCTCCAGAGGTTCTGCCAGGGTGTTTGTGTGTATGCCTGTGTGTCTAAAAAGGATACGAAATCAGAAGTCCTCCAGAGATTCTTCAAGGGTGTGTGTATGTGTGTGTGCATGTGTAAAAAGGACAAGAATTCATACCCACTCCAAAGATTCTACATGGGTGTGATTGTGTGTGTGTGTGGAAAAAGGACACGAATGAGAAGACATCCAGAGCTTCTGCAAGGGTATGTGTGTGAATGTGAATTTGTGTGTGTGTGTAAAAAGGACACGAAATCAGAAACACTGCAGATATTATGCAACGATGTGTGTGTGTAAAAAGAACACTACGTCAGAAGCCCTCCAGGATTCTGCAAGAGTGTGAGTGTGTGTTAAAAGGACACGACGTCAGAAGCCTTCAAGAGGTTCTGCAAGGGTTTGTGTATGTGTGTGTGCGTGTGTAAAAAGGACATGAATTCAAACCCACTCCAAAGAATCCTCATCTGTGTGATTATGTGTGTGTGTGTGTGCGGAAAAAAGACACGAATCAGAAGACATCCAGAGCTTCTGAAAGAGTATGTGTGTGAAAGTAAGTGTGTGTGTGTGTGTGTGTGTGTGTAAAAAGGACACGAAGTCAGAAGCCCTCTAGAGATTCTGTAAGGGTATGAATTTGAGTATTTGTGTTTGTGTGTGTGTGTGTGTAAAGACAAAAATTCAAGCGATACAGATATTCTTTAGGGGTGTGTATGTGTGAGTGTGTAAAAAGGACAGGAAGTCATCAGCCCTCTAAAGATTCTTCAATCGTGTGTGCGGGTGAGAGATTTTAAAAAGAACAAAGGTCAGAAGTTCTCCAGAGGTTCTGCCAGGGTGTGTGTGTGTGTATGCCAGTGTGCTAAAAAGGACACGAAATCAGAAGTCCTCCAGAGATTCTGCAAGGGTGTGTGTATGTGTGTGTGCGTGTGTAAAAAGACATGAATTCAAACCCACTCCAAAGATTTTACATGGGTGTGTATGTGGGTGAGTGTGTGTGTGGAAAAGGACACGAATCAGAAGACATCCAGAGCATCTGCAAGGGTATGTGTGTTAATGAGTGTGCGTGTATGTGTGTGTGTGTGTGTAAAAAGGACACGAAGTCAGAAGCCTTCTAGAGATTCTGAAAGTGTATGAATTTGAGAGAGAGAGAGTGTGTGTGTGTGTGTGTAAAAAGAAAACATATCAGAAGCCCTCTAGGTATTCTGCAGGGGTGTGCGAGCGTGTGTATGTAAAGATACGAATTCAAGCGATACAGAGATTCTTTAGGGTTGTGTATGTGTGAGTGTGTAAAAAGGACAAGAAGCCATAAGCCCTCTAGAGATTCTTCCACAGTGTTTGCGGGTGAGAGATTTTAAAAAGAACAAAGTTCAGAAGTTTTCCAGAGGTTCTGCCAGGTGTGTGTGTTTATACCTGTGTGTCTAAAAAGGACACGAAATCAGAAGTACTCCAGAGACTCTGCAACGGTGTGTTTATGTGTGTGTGCGTGTGTAAAAAGACATGCATTCAAACCCACCCCAAAGATTCTACATGAGTGTGATTGTGTATATGTGTGTGGAAAAAGTACACGAATCAGAAGACATCCAGAGGTTCTGCAAGGGTATGTGTGTGAATGTGAGTGTTTGTGTGTGTGTGTGTGTGTGTAAAAAGGACACGAAGTCAGAAGCCCTCTAGAGATTCTGAAAGGGTATGACTTTGAGAGTGCGTGTGTGTGTGTGTGTAAAAAGAAAACAAAATCAGAAGCCCTCTAATTATTCTGCAAGGGTGTGTGTGTGTCTGTGTGTGTGTGTGTGTGTGTGTGTGTAAAGACAGGAATTCAAGCGATACAGAGTTTCTTTATGGGTGTGTATGTGTGAGTGTGTAAAAAGGACAAGAAGTCATAAACACACTAGAGATTCTTCAACGGTGTGTGCGGTGAGAGATTTAATAAAGAACAAAGTTCAGAAGTTGTCCAGAATTTCTGCCTGTGTGTGTGTGTGTGTATGCCAGTGTCCTAAAAAGGACACGAAATCAGAAGTACTCCAGAGATTCTTCAAGGGTGTGTTTATGTGTGTGTGTGTGTGTGTGTGTGTGTGTGTAAAAAGGACATAAATTCAAACACACCCCAAAGATTCTACGTGAGTGTTATTGTGTATGTGTGTGTGTGTGTGTGTGTGTAAACAGTTCACGAATCAGAAGACATCCAGAGGTTCTGCAAGGGTATGTGTGTGAATGTGATTGTGTGTGTGTGTGTGTGTAAAAAGAACACGAAGTCAGAAGTTCTCTAGAGATTCTGAAAGGGTATGAATTTGACAGTGTATGTGTGTGTAAAAAGAAAACAAAATCAGAAGCCTCTAGTTATTCTGCAAGGGTGTGTGTGTGTGTGTGTGTGTGTGTGTCTGTGTTTGTGTGTGAAAAGGACACGAAGTCAGAAGCCCTCTAGAGATTCTGTAAGGGTATGAATTTGAGTGTTTGTGTTTGTGTGTGTGTCTGTGTAAAGACACGAATTCAAGTGATACAGAGATTCTTTAGGGGTGTGTATGTGTGAGTGTGTAAAAAGGACAAGAAGTCATAAGCCCTCTAAAGATTCTTCAATCGTTTGTGCGGGTGAGAGATTTTAAAAAGAACAAAGGTCAGAAGTTCTCCAGAGGTTCTGCCAGGGTGTGTGTGTGTGTGTGTGTGTGTGTGTGTGTGTGTGTGTATGCCAGTGTGCTAAAAAGGACACGAAATCAGAAGTCCTCCATAGATTCTGCAAGGGTGTGTGTATGTCTGTGTGCGTGGGTAAAAAGACATTAATTCAAACACACTCCAAAGATTCTACATGGATGTGTATGTGTGTGAGTGTGTGTGTGTGGAAAAGGACACGAATCAGAATACATCCAGAGCCTCTGCAAGAGTATGTGTGTTAATGAGAGTGCGTGTATGTGTGTTTGTGAGTGTAAAAAGGACACGAAGTCAGAATCCTTCTAGAGATTCTGAAAGTGTATGAATTTGAGAGAGAGAGAGAGTGTGTGTGTGTGTGTGTGTGTGTGTGTGTGTGTAAAAAGGACACGAAGTCAGAAGCCCTCTAGAGATTCTGAAAGTGTATGAATTTGAGAGAGAGTGTGTGTGTGTGTGTGTGTGTGTGTGTGTGAAAAGAAAACAAAATCAGAAGCCCTCTAGGTATTCTGCAAGGGTGTGAGTGCGTGTGTGTGTAAAGACACGAATTCAAGCGATACAGAGATTCTTTAGGGGTGTGTATGTGTGAGTGTATAAAAAGGACAAGAAGCCATAAGCCCTCTAGAGATTCTTCCACAGTGTTTGCGGGTGAGAGATTTTAAAAAGAACAAAGGTCAGAAGTTCTCCAGAGGTTCTGCCAGGTGTGTGTGTTTATGCCTGTGTGTCTAAAAAGGACACGAAATCAGAAGTCCTCCAGAGATTCTGCAAGGGTGTGTTTATGTGTGTGTGCTTGTCTAAAAAGGACATAAATTCAAACCCACCCCAAAGATTCTACATGAGTGTGATTGTGTATATGTGTGTGTGTGTGTGGAATAAGTACACGAATCAGAAGACATCCAGAGGTTCTGCAAAGGTATGTGTGTGAATGTGAGTGTTTGTGTGTGTGTGTGTGTAAAAAGTACACGAAGTCAGAAGCCCTCTAGAGATTCTGAAAGGGTATGACTTTGAGAGTGTGTGTGTGTGTAAAAACAAAACAAAATCAGAAGCCCTCTAATTATTCTGCAAGTGTGTGTGTGTGTCTGTGTGTGTGTTTGTGTAAAGACAGGAATTCAAGCGATACAGAGATTCTTTATGGGTGTGTATGTGTGAGTGTGTAAAAAGGACAAGAAGTCATAAGCCCTCTAGAGATTCTTCAACGGTGTGTGCGGTGAGAGAGTTAATAAAGAACAAAGTTCAGAAGTTCTCCAGAGGTTCTGCCAGGGTGTTTGTGTGTATGCCTGTGTGTCTAAAAAGGATACGAAATCAGAAGTCCTCCAGAGATTCTTCAAGGGTGTGTGTATGTGTGTGTGCGTGTGTAAAAAGGACATGAATTCAAACCCACTCCAAAGATTCAACATCTGTGTGATTGTGTGTGTGTGTGTGTGTTTGTGTGTGCGGAAAAAAGACACGAATCAGAAGACATCCAGAGCTTCTGCAAGTGTATGTGTGTGAATGTAAGTGTGTGTGTGTAAAAAGAAAACAAAATCAGAAGCCCTCTAATTATTCTGCAAGGGTGTGTTTGTGTCTGTGTGTGTGTGTGTGTAAAGACAGGAATTCAAGCGATACAGAGTTTCTTTATGGGTGTGTATGTGTGAGTGTGTAAAAAGGACAAGAAGTCATAAGCCCTCTAGAGATTCTTCAACGGTGTGTGCGGGTGAGAGATTTTAAAAAGAAAAACGGTGAGAAGTTCTCCAGAGTTTCTGCCAGTGTGTGTGTGTGTATGCCAGTGTCCTAAAAAGGACACGAAATCAGAAGTACTCCAGAGATTCTTCAAGGGTGTGTTTATGTGTGTGTGTGTGTGTGTGTGTGTAAAAAGGACATAAATTCAAAAACACCCCAAAGATTCTACATGAGTGTTATTGTGTATGGGTATGTGTGTGTGTGTAAACAGTACACGAATCAGAAGACATCCAGAGGTTCTGCAACGGTATGTGTGTGAATGTGATTGTGTGTGTGTGTGTGTGTGTAAAAAGAACACGAAGTCAGAAGTTCTCTAGAGATTCTGAAAGGGTATGAATGTGACAGTGTGTGTGTGTGTGTGTAAAAAGAAAACAAAATCAGAAGCCTCTAGTTATTCTGCAAGGGTGTGTGTGTGTGTGTGTGTCTGTGTGTGTGTGTAAAAAGGACACGAATCAGAAGCCCTCTACAGATTCTGTAAGGGTATGAATTTGAGTGTTTGTGTTTGTGTGTGTGTGTGTGTAAAGACACGAATTCAAGCGATACAGAGATTCTTTAGGGGTGTGTATGTGTGAGTGTGTAAAAAGGACAAGAAGTCATAAGCCCTCTAAAGATTCTTCAATCGTGTGTGCGGGTGAGAGATTTTAAAAAGAACAAAGGTCAGAAGTTCTCCAGATGTTCTGCCCGGGTGTGTGTGTGTGTGTGTATGCCAGTGTGCTAAAAAGGGCACGAAATCAGAAGTCCTCCAGAGATTCTGCAAGGGTGTGTGTATGTGTGTGTGCGTGTGTAAAAAGACATGAATTCAAACCCACTCCAAAGATTCTACATGGGTGTGTATGTGTGTGAGTGTGTGTGTAGAAAAGGACACGAATGAGAATACATCCAGAGCCTCTGCGAGAGTATGTGTGTTAATGAGAGTGCGTGTATGTGTGTTTGTGTGTGTAAAAAGGACACGAAGTCAGAATCCTTCTAGAGATTCTGAAAGTGTATGAATTTGAGAGAGAGAGAGAGTGTGTGTGTGTGTGTGTGTGTGTGTGTGTGTAAAAAGGACACGAAGTCAGAAGCCCTCTAAAGATTCTGAAAGTGTATGAATTTGAGAGAGAGAGAGAGAGTGTGTGTGTGTGTGTGTGTGTGTAAAAAGGACACGAAGTCAGAAGCCCTCTAGAGATTCTGAAAGTGTATGAATTTGAGAGAGTGTGTGTGTGTGTGTGTGTGTAAAAAGGACACGAAGTCAGAAGCCCTCTAGAGATTCTGAAAGTGTATGAATTTGAGAGAGAGAGTGTGTGTGTGTGTGTGTGAAAAGAAAACAAAATCAGATGCCCTCTAGGTATTCTGCAAGGGTGTGCGTGCGTGTGTGTGTAAAAACACGAATTCAAGCGATACAGAGATTCTTTAGGGGTGTGTATGTGTGAGTGTATAAAAAGGACAAGAAGCCATAAGCCCTCTAGAGATTCATCCACAGTGTTTGCGGGTGAGAGATTTTAAAAAGAACAAAGGTCAGAAGTTCTCCAGAGGTTCTGCCAGGTGTGTGTGTTTATGCCTGTGTGTCTAAAAAGGACACGAAATCAGAAGTCCTCCAGAGATTCTGCAAGGGTGTGTTTATGTGTGTGTGCTTGTCTAAAAAGGACATAAATTCAAACCCACCCCAAAGAATCTACATGAGTGTGATTGTGTATATGTGTGTGTGTGTGTGGAGTAAGTACACGAATCAGAAGACATCCAGAGGTTCTGCAAAGGTATGTGTGTGAATGTGAGTGTTTGTGTGTGTGTGTGTGTGTGTGTGTAAAAAGGACACGAAATCAGAAGCCCTCTAGAGATTCTGAAAGGGTATGACTTTGAGAGTGTGTGTGTGTGTGTAAAAAGAAAACAAAATCAGAAGCCCTCTAATTATTCTGCAAGGGTGTGTGTGTGTCTTTGTGTGTGTTTGTGTAAAGACAGGAATTCAAGCGATACAGAGATTCTTTATGGGTGTGTATGTGTGAGTGTGTAAAAAGGACAAGAAGTCATAAACCCTCTAGAGATTCTTCAACGGTGTCTGCGGTGAGAGATTTAATAAAGAACAAAGTTCAGAAGTTCTCCAGAGTTTCTGCCAGGGTGTTTGTGTGTATGCCTGTGTGTCTAAAAAGGATACGAAATCAGAAGTCCTCCAGAGATTCTTCAAGGGTGTGTGTATGTGTGTGTGCGTGTGTAAAAAGGACATGAATTCAAACCCACTCCAAAGATTCCGCATCTGTGTGATTGTGTGTGTGTGTGTGTGTGCGGAAAAAAGACACGAATCAGAAGACATCCAGAGCTTCTGCAAGTGTATGTGTGTGAATGTAAGTGTGTGTGTGTGTGTGTGTGTAAAGTCAAAAATACAAGCGATACAGAGATTCTTTCGGGGTGTGTAGTGTGAGTGTGTAAAAAGGACAAGAAGTCATAAGCCCTCTAAAGATTCTTCAATCGTGTGTGCGGGTGAGAGATTTTAAAATAAACCAAGGTTAGAAGTTCTCCAGAGGTTCTGCCAGGGTGTGTGTGTGTGTGTGTATGCCAGTGTGTTAAAAAGGACACGAAATCAGAAGTCCTCCAGAGATTCTGCAAGGGTGTGTGTATGTGTGTGTGCGTGTGTAAAAAGACATGAATTCAAACCCACTCCAAAGATTCTACATGGGTGTGTATGTGGGTGAGTGTGTTTGTGTGGAAAAGGACACGAATCAGAAGACATCCAGAGCATCTGCAAGGGTATGTGTGTTAATGAGAGTGCGTGTATGTGTGTGTGTAAAAAGGACACGAAGTCAGAAGCCTTCTAGAGATTCTGAAAGTGTATAAATTTGAGAGAGAGAGAGAGAGAGTGTGTGTGTGTGTAAAAAGACAACAAATCAGAAGCCCTCTAGGTATTCTGCAAGGGTGTGCGTGGGTGTGTATGTAAAGATACGAATTCAAGCGATACAGAGATTCTTTATGGTTTTGTATGTGTGAGTGTGTAAAAAGGACAAGAAGTCATAAGCCCTCTAGAGATTCTTCAACAGTGTGTGCGGGTGAGAGATTTCATTAAGAACAAAGTTCAGAAGTTCTCCAGAGGTTCTGCCAGGGTGTGTGGGTGTATGCCTGGGTGTCTAAAAAGGACACGAAATCAGAAGTCCTCCGGAGATTCTGCAAGGGTGTGTGTATGTGTGTGTGCGTGGTTAAAAAGGACATGAATTCAAACCCACTCCAAATATTCTACATGCGTGTCATTGTGTGTGTGTGTGGAATAAGGACACAAATCAGAAGACATCCAGAGCTTCTGCAAGGGTATGTGTTTGAATGTGAGTGTGTGTGTGTGTGTAAAAAGGACACGAAGTCAGAAGCCTTGCATATATAATGCAAGGATGTGTGTGTAAAAAGAACTCTACGTCAGACGCCCTCCAGAGATTCCGCAATAGTGTGAGTGTGCGGTGTGCGTGTTAAAAGGACACGACGTCAGAAGCCTTCCATAGATTGTGCAAGGGTGCCTCTATATGTGTGTGTATGTGTTTAATAAGGCAGGAAGTCAGAAGCCCTGTAGGTATTCTGCAAAATTCTGCGTGTGTGTGTGTGTATAAAAAGGACAAGAAGTCAGAAACCTCCAGAGATTCTGCAAAGGTGTGTATGTGTGTAGGTAAAAAGGACAAGACGTTAGAAGCCCTCCAGAGATTCTCCAAGGGTGTGCTTGTGTGTGGGTGTGTATGTAAAAATGACACGAACGAGAAGCCCACCAGAGATTCTTAAATGGTATCAGTGTGAGTGTGTTGTGTAAAAAGGACACGAAGTCAGAAGCCCTCTAGCTATTCTGTAAGGGTATGAATTTGAGTGTTTGTGTGTGTGTGTGTGTGTGTGTGTGTGTAAAGACACGAATTCAAGCGATACAGAGATTCTTTAGGGTTGTGTATGTGTGAGTGTGTAAGAAGGACAAGAAGTCATAAGCCCTCTAAAGATTCTTCAATCGTGTGTGCGGGTGAGAGATTTTAAAAAGAACAAAGGTCAGAAGTTCTCCAGAGGTTCTGCCAGGGTGTGTGTGTGTGTGTGTGTGTGTGTATGCCAGTGTGCTAAAAAGGACACGAAATCAGAAGTCCTCCAGAGATTCTGCAAGGGTGTGTGTATGTGTGTGTGCGTGTGTAAAAAGACATGAATTCAAACCCACTCCAAAGATTCTACATGGGTGTGTATATGAGTGAGTGTATGTGTGTGGAAAAGGACACGAATCAGAAGACATCCAGAGCTTCTGCAAGGGTATGTGTGTTAATGAGAGTGCGTGTATGTGTGTGTGTGTGTGTGTGTAAAAAGGACACGAAGTCAGAAGCCCTCTAGAGATTCTGAAAGTGTATGAATTTGAGAGAGAGAGATAGTGTGTGTGTGTGTGTATGTGTGTGTGTAAAAAGAAAACAAAATCAGAAGCGCTCTAGGTATTCTGCAAGGGTGGCGTGCGTGTGTGTGTAAAGACACGAATTCAAGCGAAACAGAGATTCTTTAGGGGTGTCTATGTGTGAGTGTGTAAAAAGGACAAGAAGTCATAAGCCCTCTAGAGATTCTTCAACGGTGTGTGCGGTTGAGAGATTTAATAAAGAACAAACTTCAGAAGTTCTCGAGAGGTCCTGCCAGGGTGTTTGTGTGTATGCCTGTGTGTCTAAAAATGATATGAAATCAGAAGTCCTCCAGAGATTCTTCAAGGGTGTGTGTATGTGCGTGTACGTGTGTAAAAAGGACATGAATTCAAACCCACTCCAAAGATTCTACATGGGTGTGATTGTGTGTGTGTGTGTGTGTGTGTGTAAAAAGGACACGAATCAGAAGACATCCAGAGCTTCTGCAAGTGTATGTGTGTGAATGTGAATGTGTGTGTGTGTGAAAAGGACACGAAATCAGAAGCACTGCAGATATTATGCAACGATGTGTCTGTGTAAAAAGAACACTACGTCATAAGCCCTCTAGGATTCTGCAAGAGTGTGAGTGTGTGTTAAAAGGACACGACGTCAGAAGTCTTCAAGAGGTTCTGCAAGGGTGTGTGTATGTGTGTGTGCGTGTGTAAAAAGGACATGAATTCAAACCCACTCCAAAGATTCCGCATCTGTGTGATTGTGTGTGTGTGTGTGTGTGCGGAAAAAAGACACGAATCAGAAGACATCCAGAGCTTCTGCAAGGGTATGTGTGTGAATGTAAGTGTGTGTGTGTGTGCGTAAAAAGGACACGAAGTCAGAAGCCCTCTAGAGATTCTGTAAGGGTATGAATTTGGGTGTTTGTGTTTGTGTGTGTGTGTTTGTAAAGACACGAATTCAAGCGATACAGATATTCTTTAGGGGTGTGTATGTGTGAGTGTGTAAAAAGATCAAGAAGTCATAAGCCCTCTAAAGATTCTTCAATCCTGTGTGCGGGTGAGAGATTTTAAAAAGAACAAAGGTCAGAAGTTCTCCAGAGGTTCTGCCAGGGTGTGTGTGTGTGTGTGTATGCCAGTGTGCTAAAAAGGACACAAAATCAGAAGTCCTCCAGAGATTCTGCAAGGGTGTGTGTATGTGTGTGTGCGTGTGTAAAAAGATATGAATTCAAACCCACTCCAAAGATTCTACATGGGTGTGTATGTGTGTGAGTGTGTGTGTGTGGAAAAGGACACGAATCAGAAGACATCTTGAGCCTCTGTAAGGGTATACGTGTTAATGAGAGTGCGTGTATGAGTGTTTGTGTGTGTAAAAAGGACACGAAGTCAGCATCCTTCTAGAGATTCTGAAAGTGTATGAATTTGAGAGAGAGAGAGAGAGAGAGAGTGTGTGTGTGTGTGTGTGTAAAAAGGACACGAAGTCAGAAGCCCTCTAGAGATTCTGAAAGTGTATGAATTTGAGAGAGAGAGAGAGTGTGTGTGTGTGTGTGTGAAAAAAAAAACAAAATCAGAAGCCCTCTAGGTATTCTGCAAGGGTGGCGTGCGTGTGTGTGTAAAGACATGAATTCAAGCGATACAGAGATTCTTTATGGGTGTGTATGTGTGAGTGTGTAAATAGGACAAGAAGCCATAAGCCCTCTAGAGATTCTTCCACAGTGTTTGCGAGTGAGAGATTTTAAAAGAACAAAGTTCAGAAGTTCTCCAGAGGTTCTGCAAGGTGTGTGTGTTTATGCCTGTATGTCTAAAAAGGACACGAAATCAGAAGTCCTCCAGAGATTCTGCAAGGGTGTGTATATGTGTGAGTGCGTGTGTAAATAGACATAAATTCAAACCCACCCCAAAGATTCTATATGAGTGTGATTGTGTATATGTGTGTGTCTGTGTGGAAAAAGTACACGAATCAGAAGACATCCAGAGGTTCTGCAAGGGTATGTGTGTGAATGTGAGTGTTTGTGTGTGTGTGTGTGTGTGTGTGTGTGTGTGTGTGTAAAAAGGGCACGAAGTCAGAAGCCCTCTAGAGATTCTGAAAGGGTATGAATTTGAGAGTGTGTGTGTTAGTGTGTGTGTGAAAAGAAAACAAAATCAGAAGCCCTCTAGTTATTCTGCAAGGGTGTGCGTGTGTGTGTGTCTGTGTGTGTGTGTGTGTGTGTGTGTGTGTAAAGAGAGGAATTCAAGCGATACAGAGATTCTTTATGGGTGTGTATGTGTGAGTGTGTAAAAAGGACAAGAAGTCATAAGCCCTCTGGAGATTCTTCAACGGTGTGTGCGGTTGAGAGATTTAATAAAGAACAAACTTCAGAAGTTCTCCAGAGGTTCTGCCAGGGTGTTTGTGTGTATGCCTGTGTGTCTAAAAAGGATATGAAATTAGAAGTCCTCCAGAGATTCTTCAAGGGTGTGTGTATGTGTGTGTGCGTGTGTAAAAAGGACATGAATTCAAACCCACTCCAAAGATTCTACATGGGTGTGATAGTGTGTGTGTGTGTGTGTGTGTAAAAAGGACACGAATCAGAAGACATCGAGAGCTTCTGCAAGGGTATGTGTGTGAATGTGAATGTGTGTGTGTGTGTGTAAAATGTACACGAAATCAGAAGCACTGCAGATATTATGCAACGATGTGTCTGTGTAAAAAGAACACTACGTCATAAGCCCTCCAGGATTCTGCAAGTGTGTGAGTGTGTGTTAAAAGGACACGACGTCAGAAGTCTTCAAGATGTTCTGCAAGGGTGTGTGTATGTTTGTGTGCGTGTGTAAAAAGGTCATGAATTCAAACCCACTCCAAAGATTCCGCATCTGTGTGATTGTGTCTGTGTGTGTGTGTGTGTGTGTGTTCGGAAAAAAGACACGAATCAGAAGACAACCAGAGATTCTGCAAGGGTATGTGTGTGAATGTAAGTGTGTGTGTGTGTGTGTGTAAAAACGACACGAAGTCAGAAGGCCTCTAGAGATTCTGTAAGGGTATGAATTTGGGTGTTTGTGTTTGTGTGTGTGTGTTTGTAAAGACACGAATTCAAGCGATACAGAGATTCTTTAGGGGTGTGTATGTGTGAGTGTATAAAAAGGACTAGAAGCCATAAGCCCTCTAGAGATTCTTCCACAGTGTTTGCGGGTGAGAGATTTTAAAAAGAACAAAGGTCAGAAGTTCTCCAGAGGTTCTGCCAGATGTGTGTGTTTATGCCTGTGTGTCTAAAAAGGACACGAAATCAGAAGTCCTCCAGAGATTCTGCAAGGGTGTGTTTATGTGTGTGTGCGTGTGTAAAAAGGACATAAATTCAAACCCACCCCAAAGATTCTACATGAGTGTGATTGTGTATATGTGTGTGTGTGTGGAAAACGTACACGAATCAGAAGACATCCAGATGTTCTGCAAGGTGATGTGTGTGAATGTGAGTGTTTGTGTGTGTGTGTGTGTAAAAAGGACACGACGTCAGAAGCCTTCAAGAGGTTCTGCATGGTTGTGTGTATGTGTTTGTGCGTGTGTAAAAAGGACATGAATTCAAACCCACTCCAAAGATTCCGCATCTGTGTGATTGTGTGTGTGTGTGTGTGTGTGTGCGGAAAAAAGACACGAATCAGAAGTCATCCAGAGCTTCTGCAAGGGTATGTGTGTGAATGTAATTGTGTTTGTGTGTGTGTGTGTAAAAAGGACACGAAATCAGAAGCCCTCTAGAGATTCTGTAAGGGTATGAATTTGAGTGTTTGTGTTTGTGTGTGTGTGTGTAAAGACACGAATTCAAGCAATACAGAGATTCATTAGGGGTGTGTATGTGTGAGTGTGTAAAAAGGACAAGAAGTCATAAGCCCTCTAAAGATTCTTCAATCGTGTGTGCGAGTGAGAGATTTTAAAAGGAACAAATGTCAGAAGTTCTACAGAGGTTAGCCAGGGTGTGTGTGTGTGTGTGTGTGTGTGTGTGTATGCCAGTGTGCTAAAAAGGACACGAAATCAGAAGTCCTCCAGAGATTCTGCAAGGGTGTGTGTATGTGTGTGTGCGTGTGTAAAAAGACATGAATTCAAACCCACCCCAAAGATTCTACATGAGTGTGATTGTGTGTGAGTGTGTGTGTGTGGAAAAGGACACGAATCAGAAGACATCCAGAGCCTCTGCAAGGGTATGTGTGTTAATGAGAGTGCGTGTATGTGTGTTTGTGTGTGTAAAAAGGACACGAAGTCAGAATCCTTCTAGAGATTCTGAAAGTGTATGAAATTGAGAGAGAGTGAGAGAGAGAGTGTGTGTGTGTGTGTGTGTGTGTAAAAAGACACGAAGTCAGAAGCCCTCTAGAGATTCTGAAAGTGTATGAATTTGAGAGAGAGAGAGTGTGTGTGTGTGTGTGAAAAAAAAAACAAAATCAGAAGCCCTCAAGGTATTCTGCAAGGGTGTGCGTGCGTGTGTGTGTGTAAAGACACGAATTTAAGCGATACAGAGATTCTTTAGGGGTGTGTATGTGTGAGTGTATAAAAAGGACAAGAAGCCATAAGCCCTCTAGAGATTCTTAAACAGTGTTTGCCGGTGAGAGATTTTAAAAAGAACAAAGTTCAGAAGTTCTCCAGAGGTTCTGCCAGTTGTGTGTGTTTATGCCTGTGTGTCTAAAAAGGACACGAAATCAGAAGTCCTCCAGAGATTCTGCAAGGGTGTGTTTATGTGTGTGTGCGTGTGTAAAAAGGACATAAATTCAATCCCACCCCAAAGATTCTACATGAGTGTGATTGTGTGTATATGTGTGTGTGTGTGGAAAAAGTACACGAATCAGAAGACATCCAGAGGTTCTGCAAGGGTATGTGTGTGAATGTGAGTGTTTGTGTGCGAGTGTGTGTAAAAAGGACACGAAGTCAGAAGCCTTCTAGAGATTCTGAAAGGGTATGGCTTTGAGAGTGTGTTTGTGTGTGTGTGTGTGTGTAAAAAGAAAACAAAATCAGAAGCCCTCTAGTTATTCTGCAAGGGTGTGTGTGTGTGTATGTCTGTGTGTGTGTGTGTGTGTGTGTGTAAAGACAGGAATTCAAGAGATACAGAGATTCTTTATGGGTGTGTATGTGTGAGTGTGTAAAAAGGACAAGGAGTCATAAGCCATCTAGAGATTCTTCAACGGTGTGTGCGGTGAGAGATTTAATAAAGAACAAAGTTCAGAAGTTCTCCAGAGGTTCTGCCAGGGTGTTTGTGTGTATGCCTGTGTGTCTAAAAAGGATACGAAATCAGAAGTTGTCCAGAGATTCTTCAAGGGTGTGTGTATGTGTGTGTGCGTGTGTAAAAAGGACATGAATTCAAACCCACTCCAAAGATTCTACATGGGTGTGTTTGTGTGTGTGTGGAAAAAGGACACGAATCAGAAGACATCCAGAGCTTCTGCAAGGGTATGTGTGTGTGTGTGTGTGTGTGTGTGTAAAAAGGACACGAAATCAGAAGCACTGCAGATATTATGCAACGATGTGTGTGTGTAAAAAGAACACTACGTCAGAAACCCTCCAGGATTTTGCAAGAGTGTGAGTGTGTGTTAAAAGGACACGACGTCAGAAGCCTTCAAGAGGTTCTGCAAGGGTGTGTGTATGTGTGTGTGCGTGTGTAAAAAGGACATGAATTCAAACTCACTCCAATGATTCCGCATCTGGGTGATTGTGTGTGTTTGCGGAAAAAAGACACGAATCAGAAGTCATCCAGAGCTTCTGCAAGGGTATGTTTGTGAATGTGAGTGTGTGTGTGAGTGTGTAAAAAGAACACGAAGTCAGAAGCCCTGCATATATAATGCAAGGATGTGTGTGTGTAAAAAGAACACTACGTCAGATGACCTCCAGAGATTCTGCAAGAGTGGGGGTGTGTGGTGTGTGTGTTAAAAAGACAAGACGTCAGAAGCCTTCCAGAGATTGTGCAAGGGTGCCTGTATGGGTGTAATAAGACAGGAAGTCAGAAGCCCTCTAGGTATTCTGCAAAGGTCTGCGTGTGTGTGTGTGCGTGTGTGTGTGTAAAAAGGACAAGAAGTCATAAGCCTTCTAGAGATCCTTCAACGTTGTGTGCGGGTGAGAGATTTTAAAAAGAACAAAGGTCAGAAGTTCTCCAGAGGTTCTGCCAGGGTGTGAGTGTGTATGCCAGTGTCCTAAAAAGGACACGAAATCAGAAGTCCTCCAGAGATTCTGAAAGGGTGTGTTTATGTGTGTGTGCGTGTGTAAAAAGGACATGAATTCAAACCCAACCCAAAGATTCTACATGAGTGCGATTGTGTATGTGTGTGTGTGTGTAAAAAGTACACGAATCAGAAGACATCCAGAGGTTCTGAAAGGGTGTGTTTATGTGTGTGTGCGTGTGTACAAAAGACATGAATTCAAACCCACACCAAAAATTCTACATGAGTGTGATTGTGAATGTGTGGGTGTTTGTGGAAAAAGTACACGAATCAGAAGACATCCAGAGGTTCTGGAGGGTATGTGTGTGAATGTGAGTGTGTGTGTGTGTGTGTAAAAAGGACACGAAGTCAGAAGCCCTCTAGAGATTCTGAAAGGGTATGTATTTGAGAGTGTGTGTGTGTGTGTGTGTGTATATAAAAAGGACAAGAAGCCATAAGCCCTCTCGAGATTCTTCCACAGTGTTTGCGGGTGAGAGATTTTAAAAAGAACAAAGTTCAGAAGTTCTCCAGAGGTTCTGCCAGGTGTGTGTGTTTATGCCTGTGTGTCTAAAAAGGACACGAAATCAAAAGTCCTCCAGAGATTCTGCAAGGGTGTGTTTATGTGTGTGTGCGTGTGTAAAAAGGACATGAATTCAAACCCACCCCAAAAATTCTACATGAGTGCGATTGTGTATGTGTGTGTGTGTGTGTGTGGAAAAAGTACACGAATCAGAAGACATCCAGAGGTTCTGGAAGGGTATGTGTGAGAATGTAAGTGTGTGTGTGTGTGTGTACAAAGAGCACGAAGTCAGAGGCCCTCTAGAGATTCTGAAAGGGTATGAATTTGAGAGAGTGTGTGTTTGTGTGTAAAAAGAAAACAAAATCATAAGCCCTTTAGTTATTCTGCAAGGATGTGCGTGTGTGTGTGTGTGTGTGTGTAAAGACATGAATTCAAGGGATACAGAGATTCTTTAGGGGTGTGTATGTGTTAGTGTGTAAAAAGGACAAGAAGTCATAAGCTCTCTAGAGATACTTTAACAGTGTGTGCGGGTGAGAGATTTCATAAAGAACAGAGTTCAGAAGTTCTCCAGAGGTTCTGCCAGGGTGTGTGTGTGTATGCCTTTGTGTCTAAAAAGTACACGAAATCAGAAGTCCTCCAGAGATTCCGCAAGGGTGTGTGTATGTGTGTTTGCGTGTGTAAAAAGGACATGAATTCAAACCCACTCCAAAGATTCTACATTGGTGTCATTGTGTGTGTGTGTGGAAAAAGGACACGAATCAGAAGACATCCAGAGCTACTGCAAGGGTATGTGTGTGAATGTGAGTGTGTGTGTGGGTGTTTAAAATGGACACGAAGTCAGAAGCCTTGCATATATAATGCAAGGATGTGTGTGTGTAAAAAGAACACTACGTCAGACGCCCTCCAGAGATTCTGCAAGAGTGTGAGTGTGTGGTGTGTGTGTTAAAAGAACACGACGTCAGAAGCCTTCCACAGATTGTGCAAGGGTGCCTCTATATGTGTGTGTATGTGTGTAGTAAGACAGGAAGTCAGAAGCCCTCTAGGTATTCTGCAAAGGTCTGCGTGTGTGTGTGTGTGTGTGTGTGTATAAAAAGGACAAGAATTCAGAAACATCCAGAGCTTCTGCAAAGGTGTGTATGTGTGTAGGTAAAAAGGACAAGACGTAAGAAGCCCTCCAGAGATTCTCCAAGGGTGTTCTTGTGTGTGGGTGTGTATGTAAAAATGAAACGAACGAGAAGCCCACCAGTGATTCTTCAATGGTATCAGTGTGAGTGTGTATGTGTAAAAAGGACACGAAGTCAGAAGCCCTCTAGAGATTCTGTGAGGGTATGAATTTGAGTGTTGTGAGTGTGTGTGTGTGTGTGTGTGTGTAAAGACACGAATTCAAGCGATACAGAGATTCTTTAGGGGTGTGTATGTGTGAGTGTGTAAAAAGGAAAAGAAGTCATAAGTCCCCTAGAGATTCTTCAACAGTGTGTGCGGGTGAGAGATTTTAAAAAGAACAAAGGTCAGAAGTTCTCCAGACGTTCTGCCAGGGTGTGTGTGTGTATGCCTGTGTGTCTAAAAAGGACACGAAATCAGAAGTCCTCCAGAGATTCTGCAAGGTTGTGTGTATGTGTGTGTGTGTGTGTAAAAAGGACAGGAATTCAATCCCACTCCAAAGATTCTACATGGGTGTGATTGTGTGTGTGGAAACAAGACACAAATCAGAAGACATCCAGAGCTTCTGCAAGTGTATGTGTGTGAATGTGAGTGTGTGTGTGAGTGTGTAAAAAGAATACGAAGTCAGAAGCCCTGCATATATAATGCAAGGATGTGTGTGTGTAAAAAGAACACTACGTCAGATGCCCTCAAGAGATTCTGCAAGAGTGTGAGTGTGTGGTGTGTGTGTTAAAAGGACACGACGTCAGAAGCCTTCCAGAGATTGTGCAAGGGTGCCTGTATGTGTGTGTATATGTGTTATAAGACAGGAAGTCAGAAGCCCTCTAGGAATTCTGCAAAGGTCTGCGTGTGTGTGTGTGTGTGTATGTGTGTGTGTAAAAAGGACAAGAAGTCATAAGCCCTCTAGAGATCCTTCAACGGTGTGTGCGGGTGAGAGATTTTAAAAAGAACAAAGGTCAGAACTTCTCCAGAGGTTCTGCCAGGGTGTGAGTGTGTATGCCAGTGTCCTAAAAAGGACACGAAATCAGAAGTCCTCCAGAGATTCTGAAAGGGAGTGTTTATGTGTGTTTGCGTGTGTAAAAAGGACATGAATTCAAACCCACACCAAAGATTCTACATGAGTGCGATTGTGTATGTGTGTGTGTGTGTGTGTGTGTGTGGAAAAAGTACACGAATCAGAAGACATCCAGAGGTTCTGCAAGGGTATGTGTGAGAATGTGAGTGTGTGTGTGTGTGTGTGTGTGTACAAAGAGCACGAAGTCAGAGGCCCTCTAGAGATTCTGAAAAGGTATGAATTTGAGAGAGTGTGTGTGTGTGTGTGTAAAAAGAAAACAAAATCATATGCCCTCTAGTTATTCTGCAAGGGTGTGCGTGCGCTTGTGTGTGTGTGTAAAGACATGAATTCAAGGGATACAGAGATTCTTTAGGGGTGTGTATGTGTTAGTGTGTAAAAAGGACAAGAAGTCATAAGCCCTCTAGAGATTCTTCAACAGTGTGTGCGGGTGAGGGATTTCATAAAGAACAGAGTTCAGAAGTTCTCCAGAGGTTCTGACAGAGTGTGTGTGTGTATGCCTGTGTGCCTAAAAAGGACACGAAATCAGAAGTCCTCCAGAGATTCTGCAAGGGTGTGTGTATGTGTGTGTGCGTGTGTAAAAAGGACATGAATTCAAACCCACTCCAAAGATTCTACATGGGTTTCATTGTGTGTGTGTGTATGTAAACAGTTCACGAATCAGAAGCCCTCCAGAGATTCTCCAAGGGTGTTCTTGTGTGTGGGTGTGTATGTAAAAATGAAACGAAGAGAAGCCCACCAGAGATTCTTCAATGGTATCAGTGTGAGTGTGTATGTGTAAAAAGGACACGAAGTCAGAAGCCCTCTAGATATTCTGTAAGGGTATGAATTTGAGTGTTTTGTGTGTGTGTGTGTAAAGACACGAATTCAAGCGATACAGAGATTCTTTAGGGGTGTGTATGTGTGAGTGTGTAAAAAGGACAAGAATTTTAAGCCCCCTAGAGATTTTTCAACAGTGTGTGCGGGTGAGAGGTTTCATAAAGAACAAAGTTCAGAAGTTCTCCAGAGGTTCTGCCAGGGTCTGTGTGTGTATGCCTGTGTGTCTAAAAAGGACTCGAAATCAGAAGTCCTCCAGAGATTCTGCAAGTGTGTGTGTGTGAGGGTGTGTGTAAAAAAGACATGAATTCACACCCACTCCAAAGATTCTACATGGGTATGATTGTGTGTGTGTGTGTGTGTGTGTGTGGAAAAAGGACACAAATCAGAAGACATCCAGAGCTTCTGCAAGGGTATGTGTGTGAATGTGAGTGTGTGTGTGAGTGTGTAAAAAGAATACGAAGTCAGAAGCCCTGCATATATAATGCAAGGATGTGTGTGTGTAAAAAGAACACTACGTCAGATGCCCTCAAGAGATTCTGCAAGAGTGTGAGTGTGTGGTGTGTGTGTTAAAAGGACACGACGTCAGAAGCCTTCCAGAGATTGTGCAAGGGTGCCTGTATGTGTGTGTATATGTGTTATAAGACAGGAAGTCAGAAGCCCTCTAGGAATTCTGCAAAGGTCTGCGTGTGTGTGTGTGTGTGTGTGTGTGTGTGTAAAAAGGACAAGAAGTCATAAGCCCTCTAGAGATCCTTCAACGGTGTGTGCGGGTGAGAGATTTTAAAAAGAACAAAGGTCAGAACTTCTCCAGAGGTTCTGCCAGGGTGTGAGTGTGTATGCCAGTGTCCTAAAAAGGACACGAAATCAGAAGTCCTCCAGAGATTCTGAAAGGGAGTGTTTATGTGTGTTTGCGTGTGTAAAAAGGACATGAATTCAAACCCACACCAAAGATTCTACATGAGTGCGATTGTGTATGTGTGTGTGTGTGTGTGTGTGTGGAAAAAGTACACGAATCAGAAGACATCCAGAGGTTCTGCAAGGGTATGTGTGAGAATGTGAGTGTGTGTGTGTGTGTGTGTGTGTACAAAGAGCACGAAGTCAGAGGCCCTCTAGAGATTCTGAAAAGGTATGAATTTGAGAGAGTGTGTGTGTGTGTGTGTGTAAAAAGAAAACAAAATCATATGCCCTCTAGTTATTCTGCAAGGGTGTGCATGCGCGTGTGTGTGTGTGTAAAGACATGAATTCAAGGGATACAGAGATTCTTTAGGGGTGTGTATGTGTTAGTGTGTAAAAAGGACAAGAAGTCATAAGCCCTCTAGAGATTCTTCAACAGTGTGTGCGGGTGAGGGATTTCATAAAGAACAGAGTTCAGAAGTTCTCCAGAGGTTCTGACAGAGTGTGTGTGTGTATGCCTGTGTGCCTAAAAAGGACACGAAATCAGAAGTCCTCCAGAGATTCTGCAAGGGTGTGTGTATGTGTGTGTGCGTGTGTAAAAAGGACATGAATTCAAACCCACTCCAAAGATTCTACATGGGTTTCATTGTGTGTGTGTGTATGTAAACAGTTCACGAATCAGAAGCCCTCCAGAGATTCTCCAAGGGTGTTCTTGTGTGTGGGTGTGTATGTAAAAATGAAACGAAGAGAAGCCCACCAGAGATTCTTCAATGGTATCAGTGTGAGTGTGTATGTGTAAAAAGGACACGAAGTCAGAAGCCCTCTAGATATTCTGTAAGGGTATGAATTTGAGTGTTTTGTGTGTGTGTGTGTAAAGACAGGAATTCAAGCGATACAGAGATTCTTTAGGGGTGTGTATGTGTGAGTGTGTAAAAAGGACAAGAATTTTAAGCCCCCTAGAGATTTTTCAACAGTGTGTGCGGGTGAGAGGTTTCATAAAGAACAAAGTTCAGAAGTTCTCCAGAGGTTCTGCCAGGGTCTGTGTGTGTATGCCTGTGTGTCTAAAAAGGACTCGAAATCAGAAGTCCTCCAGAGATTCTGCAAGTGTGTGTGTGTGAGGGTGTGTGTAAAAAAGACATGAATTCACACCCACTCCAAAGATTCTACATGGGTATGATTGTGTGTGTGTGTGTGTGTGGAAAAAGGACACAAATCAGAAGACATCCAGAGCTTCTGCAAGGGTATGTGTGTGAATGTGAGTGTGTGTGTGAGTGTGTAAAAAGAACACGAAGTCAGAAGCCCTGCATATATAATGCAAGAATGTGTGTGTGTAAAAAGAACACTACGTCAGATGCCCTCCAGAGATTCTGCAAGAGTGTGAGTGTGTGGTGTGTGTGTTAAAAGGACACGACGTCAGAAGCCTTCCAGAGATTGTGCAAGGGTGCCTGTATGTGTGTGTATGTGTGTAAAAAGACAGGAAGTCAGAAGCCCTCTAGGTATTCTGCAAAGGTCTGCGTGTGTGTGTGTGTGTGTGTAAAAAGGACAAGAAGTCATAAGCCCTCTAGAGATTCTTCAACAGTGTGTGCGGGTGAGGGATTTCATAAAGAACAGAGTTCAGAAGTTCTCCAGAGGTTCTGACAGAGTGTGTGTGTGTATGCCTGTGTGCCTAAAAAGGACACGAAATCAGAAGTCCTCCAGAGATTCTGCAAGGGTGTGTGTATGTGTGTGTGCGTGTGTAAAAAGGACATGAATTCAAACCCACTCCAAAGATTCTACATGGGTTTCATTGTGTGTGTGTGTATGTAAACAGTTCACGAATCAGAAGCCCTCCAGAGATTCTCCAAGGGTGTTCTTGTGTGTGGGTGTGTATGTAAAAATGAAACGAAGAGAAGCCCACCAGAGATTCTTCAATGGTATCAGTGTGAGTGTGTATGTGTAAAAAGGACACGAAGTCAGAAGCCCTCTAGATATTCTGTAAGGGTATGAATTTGAGTGTTTTGTGTGTGTGTGTGTAAAGACACGAATTCAAGCGATACAGAGATTCTTTAGGGGTGTGTATGTGTGAGTGTGTAAAAAGGACAAGAATTTTAAGCCCCCTAGAGATTTTTCAACAGTGTGTGCGGGTGAGAGGTTTCATAAAGAACAAAGTTCAGAAGTTCTCCAGAGGTTCTGCCAGGGTCTGTGTGTGTATGCCTGTGTGTCTAAAAAGGACTCGAAATCAGAAGTCCTCCAGAGATTCTGCAAGTGTGTGTGTGTGAGGGTGTGTGTAAAAAAGACATGAATTCACACCCACTCCAAAGATTCTACATGGGTATGATTGTGTGTGTGTGTGTGTGTGTGTGTGTGGAAAAAGGACACAAATCAGAAGACATCCAGAGCTTCTGCAAGGGTATGTGTGTGAATGTGAGTGTGTGTGTGAGTGTGTAAAAAGAATACGAAGTCAGAAGCCCTGCATATATAATGCAAGGATGTGTGTGTGTAAAAAGAACACTACGTCAGATGCCCTCAAGAGATTCTGCAAGAGTGTGAGTGTGTGGTGTGTGTGTTAAAAGGACACGACGTCAGAAGCCTTCCAGAGATTGTGCAAGGGTGCCTGTATGTGTGTGTATATGTGTTATAAGACAGGAAGTCAGAAGCCCTCTAGGAATTCTGCAAAGGTCTGCGTGTGTGTGTGTGTGTGTGTGTGTGTGTGTAAAAAGGACAAGAAGTCATAAGCCCTCTAGAGATCCTTCAACGGTGTGTGCGGGTGAGAGATTTTAAAAAGAACAAAGGTCAGAACTTCTCCAGAGGTTCTGCCAGGGTGTGAGTGTGTATGCCAGTGTCCTAAAAAGGACACGAAATCAGAAGTCCTCCAGAGATTCTGAAAGGGAGTGTTTATGTGTGTTTGCGTGTGTAAAAAGGACATGAATTCAAACCCACACCAAAGATTCTACATGAGTGCGATTGTGTATGTGTGTGTGTGTGTGTGTGTGTGGAAAAAGTACACGAATCAGAAGACATCCAGAGGTTCTGCAAGGGTATGTGTGAGAATGTGAGTGTGTGTGTGTGTGTGTGTGTGTACAAAGAGCACGAAGTCAGAGGCCCTCTAGAGATTCTGAAAAGGTATGAATTTGAGAGAGTGTGTGTGTGTGTGTGTGTAAAAAGAAAACCAAATCATATGCCCTCTAGTTATTCTGCAAGGGTGTGCATGCGCGTGTGTGTGTGTGTAAAGACATGAATTCAAGGGATACAGAGATTCTTTAGGGGTGTGTATGTGTTAGTGTGTAAAAAGGACAAGAAGTCATAAGCCCTCTAGAGATTCTTCAACAGTGTGTGCGGGTGAGGGATTTCATAAAGAACAGAGTTCAGAAGTTCTCCAGAGGTTCTGACAGAGTGTGTGTGTGTATGCCTGTGTGCCTAAAAAGGACACGAAATCAGAAGTCCTCCAGAGATTCTGCAAGGGTGTGTGTATGTGTGTGTGCGTGTGTAAAAAGGACATGAATTCAAACCCACTCCAAAGATTCTACATGGGTTTCATTGTGTGTGTGTGTATGTAAACAGTTCACGAATCAGAAGCCCTCCAGAGATTCTCCAAGGGTGTTCTTGTGTGTGGGTGTGTATGTAAAAAGGAAACGAAGAGAAGCCCACCAGAGATTCTTCAATGGTATCAGTGTGAGTGTGTATGTGTAAAAAGGACACGAAGTCAGAAGCCCTCTAGATATTCTGTAAGGGTATGAATTTGAGTGTTTTGTGTGTGTGTGTGTAAAGACACGAATTCAAGCGATACAGAGATTCTTTAGGGGTGTGTATGTGTGAGTGTGTAAAAAGGACAAGAATTTTAAGCCCCCTAGAGATTTTTCAACAGTGTGTGCGGGTGAGAGGTTTCATAAAGAACAAAGTTCAGAAGTTCTCCAGAGGTTCTGCCAGGGTCTGTGTGTGTATGCCTGTGTGTCTAAAAAGGACTCGAAATCAGAAGTCCTCCAGAGATTCTGCAAGTGTGTGTGTGTGAGGGTGTGTGTAAAAAAGACATGAATTCACACCCACTCCAAAGATTCTACATGGGTATGATTGTGTGTGTGTGTGTGTGTGTGTGTGGAAAAAGGACACAAATCAGAAGACATCCAGAGCTTCTGCAAGGGTATGTGTGTGAATGTGAGTGTGTGTGTGAGTGTGTAAAAAGAACACGAAGTCAGAAGCCCTGCATATATAATGCAAGAATGTGTGTGTGTAAAAAGAACACTACGTCAGATGCCCTCCAGAGATTCTGCAAGAGTGTGAGTGTGTGGTGTGTGTGTTAAAAGGACACGACGTCAGAAGCCTTCCAGAGATTGTGCAAGGGTGCCTGTATGTGTGTGTATGTGTGTAAAAAGACAGGAAGTCAGAAGCCCTCTAGGTATTCTGCAAAGGTCTGCGTGTGTGTGTGTGTGTGTGTAAAAAGGACAAGAAGTCATAAGCCCTCTAGAGATTCTTCAACGATGTGTGCGGGTGAGAGATTTTAAATAGAACCAAGGTCAGAAGTTCTCCAGAGGTTCTGCCAGGGTGTGAGTGTGTATGCCAGTGTCCTAAAAAGGACACGAAATCAGAAGTCCTCCAGAGATTCTGAAAGTGTGTGTTTATGTTTGTGTGAGTGTGTAAAAAGGACATGAATTCAAACCCACCCCAAAGATTCTACATGAGTGCGATTGTGTATGTGTGTGTGTGTGTGGAAAAAGTACACGAATCAGAGGACATCCAGAGGTTCTGCAAGGGTATGCGTGAGAATGTGAGTGTGTGTGTGTGTGTGTGTACAAAGAGCACGAAGTCAGAGGCCCTCTAGAGATTCTGAAAGGGTATGAATTTGAGAGAGTGTGTGTGTGTGTGTAAAAAGAAAACAAAATCATAAGCCCCCTAGTTATTCTGCAAGGGTGTGCGTGTGTGTGTGTGTAAAGACATGAATTCAAGGGATACAGAGATTCTTTAGGGGTGTGTAAGTGTTAGTGTGTAAAAAGGACAAGAAGTCATAAGCCCTCTAGAGATTCTTCAACAGTTTGTGCGGGTGAGAGATTTCATAAAGAACAGAGATCAGAAGTTCTCCAGAGGTTCTGCAAGGGTGTTTGTGTATATGCCTGTGTGTCTAAAAAGGACACGAAATCAGAAGTCCTCCAGAGATTCTGCAAGGGTGTGTGTATGTGTGTGTAAAAAGGACATGAATTGAAGCCCACTCCAAAGATTCTACATGGGTGTGATTGTTTCTGTGTGTGTGTTTGTGTGTGTGGAAAAAGGACACGAATAAGAAGACATCCAGAGCTTCTGCAACGGTATGTGTCTGAATGTGAGTGTGTGTGTGGGTATGTAAAAATGACATGAAGTCAGAAGCCCTGCATATATAATGCAAGGATGTGTGTGTGTGTAAAAAGAACCCTACGTCAGATGCCCTCCAGAGATTCTGCAAGAGTGTGAGTGTGGTGTGTGTGTTAAAAGGACACGACGTCAGAAGCCTTCCACAGATTATGCAAGGTTGCCTCTATATGTGTGTGTATGTGTGTAATAAGACAGGAAGTCAGAAGCCCTCTAGGTATTCTGCAATGGTCTGCGTGTGTGTGTGTGTATAAAAAGGACAAGAATTCAGAAACCTCCAGAGATTCTGCAAAGATGTGTATGTGTGTAGGTAAAAAGGACAAGATGTAAGAAGCCCTCCAGAGATTCTCCAAGGGTGTTCTTGTGTGTGGGTGTGTATGTAAAAATGACACGAACGAGAAGCCCACCAGAGATTCTTCAATGGTATCAGTGTGAGTGTGTATGTGTAAAAAGGACACGAAGTCAGAAGCCCTCTAGAGATTCTGTAAGTGTATGAATTTGAGTGTGTGTGCGTGTGTGTGTGTGTAAAGACAGGAATTCAAGCGATACAGAGATTCTTTATGGGTATGTATGTGTGAGTGTGTAAAAAGGACAAGAAGTCATAAGCCCTCTAGAGATTCTTCAACAGTGTGTGCAGGTGAGAGGTGTCATAAAGAACAAAGTTCAGAAGTTCTCCAGAGGTTCTGCCAGGGTGTGTGTGTATGCCTGTGTGTCTAAAAAGGACACGAAATCAGAAGTCCTCCAGAGAGTCTGCAAGGTTGTGTGTATGTGTGTGTGGGTGTGTAAAAAGGACATGAATTCAAACCCACTCCAAAGATTCTACATGGGTGTCATTGTGTGTGTGTGTGTGTGGAAAAAGGACAAAAATCAGAAGACACCCAGAGCTTCTGCAAGGGTATGTGTGTGAATGTGAGTGTGTGTGTGTGAGTGTGTAAAAAGAACACGAAGTCAGAAGCCCTCCATATATAATGCAAGGATGTGTGTGTGTAAAAAGAACACTACCTCAGATGCCCTCCAGAGATTCTGCAATAGCGTGAGTGTGTGGTGTGTGTGTTAAAAGGACACGATGTCAGAAGCCTTCCAGAGATTGTGCAAGGTTGCCTGTACGTGTGTGTATGTGTGTAATAAGAAAGGAAGTCAGAAGCCCTCTAGGTATTCTGCAAAGGTCTGTGTGTGTGTGTGTGTGTGTGTTAAAAGGACAAGAAGTCATAAGCCCTCTAGAGATTCTTCAACGGTGTGTGCGGGTGAGAGATTTTAAAAAGAACAAAGGTCAGAAGTTCTCCAGAGGTTCTGCCAGGGTGTGAGTGTGTATGCCAGTGTCCTAAAAAGGACACGAAATCAGAAGTCCTCCAGATATTCTGAAAGGTTGTGTTTATGTGTGTGTGCGTGTGTAAAAGGACATACATTCAAACCCACCCCAAAGATTCTACATGAGTGTGATTGTGTATATGTGTGTGTGTGTGTGTGGAAAAAAGTACACGAATCAGAAGACATTCAGACGTTCTGCAAGGGTATGTGTGTGAATGTGTGTGTGTGTAAAAAGGACACGAAATCATAAGCCCTCTAGAGATTCTTCAGCAGTGTGTGCGTTTGAGAGATTTAATAAAGAACAAAGTTCAGAAGTTCTCCAGAGGTTCTGCCAGGGTGTGTGTGTGTGTATACCTGTGTGTCTAAAAAGGACACGAAATCAGAAGTCCTCCAGATATTCTGCAATGGTGTGTGTATGTGTGTGTGCGTGTGTAAAAAGGACATGAATTCAAACCCACTCCAAAGATTCTACATGGTTGTGGATGTGTGTGTGTGTGTGTGTGTGTGTGGAAAAGGACACGAATCAGAAGACATCCAGAGCTTCTGCAAGGGTATGTGTCTGAATGTGAGTGTGTGTGTGGGTGTGTAAATTGGACACGAAGTCAGAAGCCCTGCATATATAATGCAAGGATGTGTGGGTGTAAAAAGAACACTACGTCAGACGCCCTCCATAGATTCTGCAAGAGTGTGCATGTGTGGTGTGTGTGTTAAAAGGACACGATGTCAGAAGTCTTCCACAGATTGTGCAAGGGTGCCTCTATATGTGTGTGTATGTGTGTATAAGACAGGAAGTCAGAAGCCCTCTAGGTATTCTGCAAAGGTCTGGGTGTGTTTGTGTGTGTGTATAAAAAGGACAAGAAATCAGAAACCTCCAGAGATTCTGCAAAGGTGTGTGTGTGTGTAGGTAAAAAGTACATGACGTTTGAAGCCCTCCAGAGATTTTCCAAGGGTGTGCTTGTGTGTGGGTGTGTTTGTAAAAATGACACGAACGAGAAGCTCACCAGAGATTCTTCAATGGTATCAGTGTGAGTGTGTATGTGTAAAAAGGACACGAAGTCAGAAGCCCTCTAGTTATTCTGTAAGGGTATGAATTTGAGTGTTTGTGTGTGTGTGTGTGTGTGTGTGTGTGTGTGTGTGTGGAAAGACACGAATTCAAGCGATACAGAGATTCTTTAGGGTTGTGTATGTGTGAGTGTGTAAAAAGGACAAGAAGTCATAAGCCCTCTAGAGATTCTTCAACGGTGTTTGCGGGTGAGAGATTTTAAAAAGAACAAAGTTCAGAAGTTCTCCAGAGGTTCTGCCAGGGTGTGTGTGTGTATGCCAGTGTCCTAAAAAGGACACGAAATCAGAAGTCCTCCAGAGGTTCTGAAAGGGTGTGTTTATTTGTGTGTGCGTGTGTACAAAAGACATAAATTCAAATCCACCCCAAAAATTCTACATGAGTGTGATTGTGTATGTGTGTGTGTGTGTGTGTGGAAAAAGTACACGAATCAGAAGACATCCAGAGGTTCTGGAGGGTATGTGTGTGAATGTGAGTGTGTGTGTGTGTGTGTGTGTAAAAAGGACACGAAGTCAGAAGGCCTCTAGAGATTCTGAAAGGGTATGTATTTGAGAGAGTGTGTGTTTGTGTGTAAAAAGAAAACAAAATCCTAAGCCCTCTAGTTTATCTGCAAGGGTGTGCGTGTGTGTGTGTAAAGACACGAATTCAAGCGATACAGAGATTCTTTAGGGGTGTGTATATGTGAGTGTGTAAAAAGGACAAGAAGTCATAAGCCCTCTAGAGATTCTTCAACCGTGTGTGCGGGTGAGAGATTTTAAAAAGAACAAAGTCAGAAGTCCTCCAGAGATTCTGCAAGGGTGTGTGTATGTGTGTGTGTGTGTATAAAAAGACATGAATTCAAACCCACTCCAAAGATTCTACATGGGTGTGTATGTGTGTGTTTGTGTGTGTGTGTGGAAAAGGACACGAATCAGAAGACATCCAGAGCTTCTGCAAGGGTATGTGTGTTAATGAGAGTGCGTGTATGTGTGTGTGTGTGTGTGTGTGTAAAAAGGACACCAAGTCAGAAGCCCTCTAGAGATTCTGAAAGGATATGAATTTGAGAGAGAGTGTGAGAGTATGTATGTGTGTGTGTGTAAAAAGAAAACACAATCGGAAGCCCTCTAGGTATTCTGCAAGGGTGTGCGTGCATGTGTGTGTAAAGACACGAATTCAAGCTATACAGAGATTCTTTAGGGGTGTGTATGTGTGAGTGTGTAAAAAGGACAAGAAGCCATAAGCCCTCTAGAGATTCTTCCACAGTGTTTGCGGGTGAGAGATTTTAAAAAGAACAAAGTTCAGAAGTTCTCCAGAGGTTCTGCCAGGTGTGTGTGTTTATGCCTGTGTGTCTAAAAAGGACACGAAATCAGAAGTCTTCCAGAGATTCTGCAAGGGTGTGTTTATGTGTGTGTGCGTGTGTAAAAAGGACATGAATTCAAACCCACCCCAAAGATTCTACATGAGTGCAATTGTGTATGTGTGTGTGTGTGTGTGGAAAAAGTACACGAATCAGAAGACATCCAGAGGTTCTGCAAGGGTATGTGTGAGAATGTGAGTGTGTGTGTGTGTGTGTGTACAAAGAGCACGAAGTCAGAGGCCCTCTAGAGATTCTGAAAAGGTATGAATTTGAGAGAGTGTGTGTGTGTGTGAAAAGGAAACAAAATCATAAGCCCTCTAGTTATTCTGCAAGGGTGTGCGTGTGTGTGTGTGTAAAGACATGAATTCAAGGGATACAGAGATTCTTTAGGGGTGTGTATGTGTTAGTGTGTAAAAAGGACAAGAAGTCATAAGCCCTCTAGAGATTCTTCAAGAGTGTGTGCGGGTGAGAGATTTCATAAAGAACAGAGTTCAGAAATTCTCCAGATGTTCTGCCAGGGTGTGTGTGTGTATGCCTGTGTGTCTAAAAAGGACACGAAATCAGAAGTCCTCCAGAGATTCTGCAAGGGTGTGTGTATGTGTGTGTGCGTGTGCAAAAAGGACATGAATTCAAACCAACTCCAAAGATTCTACATGGGTGTCATTGTGTGTGTGTGTGGAAAAAGGACACGAATCAGAAGACATCCAGAGCTTCTGCAAGGGTATATGTGTGAATGTGAGTGTGTGTGTGGGTGTGTTAAAATGGACACGAAGTCAGAAGCCCTGCATATATAATGCAAGGATGTGTGTGTGTGTAAAAAGTACTCTACGTCAGATGCCCTCCAGAGATTATGCAAGAGTGTGAGTGTGGTGTGTGTGTTAAAAGAACACGACGTCAGAAGCCTTCCACAGATTGTGCAAGGGTGCCTCTATATGTGTGTGTATGTGTGTAATAAGACAGGAAGTCAGAAGCCCTCTAGGTATTCTGCAAAGGTCTGCGTGTGTGTTTGGGTGTGTGTATAAAAAGGACAAGAATTCAGAAACCTCCAGAGCTTCTGCAAAGGTGTGTATGTGTGTAGGTAAAAAGGACAAGATGTAAGAAGCCCTCCAGAGATTCTCCAAGGGTGTTCTTGTGTGTGGGTGTGTATGTAAAAATGAAACGAACGAGAAGCCCACCAGAGATTCTTCAATGGTATCAGTGTGAGGGTGTATGTGTAAAAAGGACACGAAGTCAGAAGCCCTCTAGAGATTCTGTGAGGGTATGAATTTGAGTGTTTTGTGTGTGTGTGTGTGTGTAAAGACACGAATTCAAGCGATACAGAGATTCTTTAGGGGTGTGTATGTGTGAGTGTGTAAAAAGGAAAAGAAGTCATAAGTCCCCTAGAGATTCTTCAACAGTGTGTTCGGGTGAGAGATTTTAAAAAGAACAAAGGTCAGAAGTTCTACAGAGGTTCTGCCAGGGTGTTTGTGTGTGTGTGTGTATGCCAGTGTGCTAAAAAGGACACGAAATCAGAAGTCCTCCAGAGATTCTGCAAGGGTGTTTGTATGTGTGTGTGCTTGTGTAAAAAGACATGAATTCAAACCCACCCCAAAGATTCTACATGAGTGTGATTGTGTGTGAGTGTGTGTGTGTGGAAAAGGACACGAATCAGAAGACATCCAGAGTCTCTGCAAGGGTATGTGTGTTAATGAGAGTGCGTGTATATGTGTTTGTGTGTGTAAAAAGGACACGAAGTCAGAAGCCCTCTAGAGATTCTGTAAGGGTATGAATTTGAGTGTTTGTGTTTGTGTGTGTGTGCGTAAAGACACTAATTCAAGCAATACAGAGATTCTTTAGGGGTGTGTATGTGAGTGTGTAAAAAGGACAAGAAGTCATAAGCCCTCTAAAGATACTTCAAGGGTGAGTGCGGGTGAGAGATTTTAAAAAGAACAAAGGTCAGAAGTTCTACAGAGGTTCTGCCAGGGTGTTTGTGTGTGTGTGTGTATGCCAGTGTGCTAAAAAGGACACGAAATCAGAAGTCCTCCAGAGATTCTGCAAGGGTGAGTGTATGTGTGTGTGCGTGTGTAAAAAGACATGATTTCAAACCCACCCCAAAGATTCTACATGAGTGTGATTGTGCGTGAGTGTGTTTGTGTGGAAAAGGACACGAATCAGAAGACATCCAGAGCCTCTGCAAGTGTATGTGTGTTAATGAGAGTGCGTGTATGTGTGTTTGTGTGTGTAAAAAGGACACGAAGTCAGAATCCTTCTAGAGATTCTGAAAGTGTATGAATTTGAGAGAGAGAGTTTGTGTGTGTGTGTGTAAAAAGGACACGAAGTCAGAAGCCCCCTAGAGATTCTGAAAGTGTATGAATTTGAGAGAGAGAGAGTGTGTGTGTGTGTGTGTGTGAAAAAAAAAACAAAATCAGAAGCCCTCAAGGTATTCTGCAAGGGTGTGCGTGCGTTTGTGTGTGTAAAGACACGAATTCAAGCGATACAGAGATTCTTTAGGCGTGTGTATGTGTGAGTGTATAAAAAGGACAAGAAGCCATAATCCATCTAGAGATTCTTCCACAGTGTTTGCGGGTGAGAGATTTTAAAAAGAACAAAGTTCCGAAGTTCTCCAGAGGTTCTGCCAGGTGTGTGTTTATGCCTGTGTGTCTAAAAAGGACACGAAATCAGAAGTCCTCCAGAGATTCTGCAAGGGTGTGTTTATGTGTGTGTGCGTGTGTAAAAAGGACATAAATTCAAACCCACCCCAAAGATTCTACATGAGTGTGATTGTGTATATGTGTGTGTGTGTGGAAAAAGTACACGAATCAGAAGACATCCAAAGGTTCTGCAAGGGTATGTGTGTGAATGTGAGTGTGGTGTGTGTGTGGAAAAAGGACACGAAGTCAGAAGCCTTGCATATATAATGCAAGGATGTGTGTGTATAAAAAGAACTCTACGTCAGACGCCCTCCAGAGATTCTGCAAGAGTGTGAGTGTGTGGTGTGTGTGTTAAAAGGACACGACGTCAGAAGCCTTCCATAAATTGTGCAAGGGTGCCTCTATATGTGTGTGTATGTGTGTAATAAGACAGGAAGTCAGAAGCCCTCTAGGTATTCTGCAAACAGTCTGCGTGTGTGTGTGTGTGTGTATAAAAAGGACAAGAATTCAGAAATCTCCAGAGATTCTGCAAAGGTGTGTATGTGTGTAGGTAAAAAGGACACGACGTTAGAAGCCCTCCAGAGATTTTCCAAGGGTGTGCTTGTGTGTGGGTGTGTATGTAAAAATGACACGAACGAGAATCCCACCAGAGATTCTTAAATGGTATCAGTGTGAGTGTGTATGTGTAAAAAGGACACGAAGTCAGAAGCGCTCTAGATATTCTGTAAGGGTATGAATTTGAGTGTTTTTGTGTGTGTGTGTGTAAAGACACGCATTCAAGCGATACAGAGATTCTTTATGGGTGTGTGTGTGTGAGTGTGTAAAAAGGGCAAGAAGTCATAAGCCCTCTAGAGATTCTTCAACAGTGTGTGCAGGTGAGAGATTTCATAAAGAACAAAGTTCAAATGTTCTCCATATGTTCTGCCAGGGTGTGTGTGTGTATGCCTGTGTGTCTAAAAAGGACACGAAATCAGAAGTCCTCCAGAGATTCTGCAAGGTTGTGTGTATGTGTGTGTGGGTGTGTAAAAAGGACATGAATTCAAACCCACTCCAAAGATTCTAAATGGGTGTGATTGTGTGTGTGTGTGTGTGTGTGTGGAAAAAAGACACAAATCAGAAGACATCCAGAGCTTCTTCAAGGGTATGTGTGTCAATGTGAGTGTGTGTGTGAGTGTGTAAAAAGAACACGAAGTCAGAAGCCCTGCATATATAATGCAAGGATGTGTGTGTGTAAAAAGAACACTACGTCAGTTGACCTCCAGAGATTCTGCAAGAGTGGGGGTGTGTGGTGTGTTTGTTAAAAAGACAAGACTTCATAACCTTCCAGAGATTGTGCAAGGGTGCCTGTATGTGTGTAATAAGACAGGAAGTCAGAATCCCTCTAGGTATTCTGCAAAGGTCCGTGTGTGTGTGTGTGTGTGTGTGTGTGTGTGTGTAAAAAGGACAAGAAGTCATAAGCCCTCTGGAGATTCTTCAACTGTGTGTGCGGTGAGAGATTTAAAAAGAACAAAGGTCAGAAGTTCTCCAGAGGTTTACTAGGGTGTGAGTGTGTATGCCAGTGTCCTAAAAAGGACACGAAATCAGAAGTCCTCCAGAGATTCTGAAAGGGTGTGTTTATGTGTGTTTTCGTGTGTAAAAAGGACATGAATTCAAACCCACCCCAAAGATTCTACATGAGTGCGATTGTGTATGTGTGTGTGTGTGTAAAAAGTACACGAATCAGAAGACATCCAGAGGTTCTGAAAGGGTGTGTTTATGTGTGTGTGCGTGTGTACAAAAGACATAAATTCAAACCCACACCAAAAATTCTACATGAGTGTGATTGTGTATGTGTGTGTGTTTGTGGAAAAAGTACACGAATCAGAAGACATCCAGAGGTTCTGGAGGGTATGTGTGTGAATGTGAGTGTGTGTGTGTGTGTAAAAAGGACACGAAGTCAGATGCCCT
>NC_134531.1:243691985-243694485 GCF_050624435.1 Tenrec ecaudatus
GTAAAAAGGACATGAATTCAAACCCACCCCAAAGATTCTACATGAGTGCGATTGTGTATGTGTGTGTGTGTGTGTGTGTGTGTGTGTTGAAAAAGTACACGAATCAGAAGACATCCAGAGGTTCTGCAAGGTTATGTGTGAGAATGTGAGTGTGTGTGTGTGTGTGTGTGTGTACAAAGAGCACGAAGTCAGAGGCCCTCTAGAGATTCTGAAAAGGTATGAATTTGAGAGAGTGTGTGTGTGTGAAAAGAAAACAAAATCATAAGCCCTCTAGTTATTCTGCAAGGGTGTGCGTGTGTGTGTGTGTAAAGACATGAATTCAAGGGATACAGAGATTCTTTAGGGGTGTGTATGTGTTAGTGTGTAAAAAGGACAAGAAGTCATAAGCCCTCTAGAGATTCTTCAAGAGTGTGTGCGGGTGAGAGATTTCATAAAGAACAGAGTTCAGAAATTCTCCAGATGTTCTGCCAGGGTGTGTGTGTGTATGCCAGTGTGTCTAAAAAGGACACGAAATCAGAAGTCCTCCAGAGATTCTGCAAGGGTGTGTGTATGTGTGTGTGCGTGTGCAAAAAGGACATGAATTCAAACCAACTCCAAAGATTCTACATGGGTGTCATTGTGTGTGTGTGTGGAAAAAGGACACGAATCAGAAGACATCCAGAGCTTCTGCAAGGGTATATGTGTGAATGTGAGTGTGTGTGTGGATGTGTTAAAATGGACACGAAGTCAGAAGCCCTGCATATATAATGCAAGGATGTGTGTGTGTGTAAAAAGAACTCTACGTCAGATGCCCTCCAGAGATTATGCAAGAGTGTGAGTGTGGTGTGTGTGTTAAAAGAACACGACGTCAGAAGCCTTCCACAGATTGTGCAAGGGTGCCTCTATATGTGTGTGTATGTGTGTAATAAGACAGGAAGTCAGAAGCCCTCTAGGTATTCTGCAAAGGTCTGCGTGTGTGTTTGGGTGTGTGTATAAAAAGGACAAGAATTCAGAAACCTCCAGAGCTTCTGCAAAGGTGCGTATGTGTGTAGGTAAAAAGGACAAGATGTAAGAAGCCCTCCAGAGATTCTCCAAGGGTGTTCTTGTGTGTGGGTGTGTATGTAAAAATGAAACGAACGAGAAGCCCACCAGAGATTCTTCAATGGTATCAGTGTGAGTGTGTATGTGTAAAAAGGACACGAAGTCAGAAGCCCTCTAGAGATTCTGTGAGGGTATGAATTTGAGTGTTTTGTGTGTGTGTGTGTGTGTAAAGACACGAATTCAAGCGATACAGAGATTCTTTAGGGGTGTGTATGTGTGAGTGTGTAAAAAGGAAAAGAAGTCATAAGTCCCCTAGAGATTCTTCAACAGTGTGTTCGGGTGAGAGATTTTAAAAAGAACAAAGGTCAGAAGTTCTACAGAGGTTCTGCCAGGGTGTTTGTGTGTGTGTGTGTATGCCAGTGTGCTAAAAAGGACACGAAATCAGAAGTCCTCCAGAGATTCTGCAAGGGTGTGTGTATGTGTGTGTGCGTGTGTAAAAAGACATGAATTCAAACCCACCCCAAAGATTCTACATGAGTGTGATTGTGTGTGAGTGTGTGTGTGTGTGGAAAAGGACACGAATCAGAAGACATCCAGAGTCTCTGCAAGGGTATGTGTGTTAATGAGAGTGCGTGTATATGTGTTTGTGTGTGTAAAAAGGACACGAAGTCAGAAGCCCTCTAGAGATTCTGTAAGGGTATGAATTTGAGTGTTTGTGTTTGTGTATGTGTGCGTAAAGACACTAATTCAAGCAATACAGAGATTCTTTAGGGGTGTGTATGTGTGAGTGTGTAAAAAGGACAAGAAGTCATAAGCCCTCTAAAGATTCTTCAAGGGTGAGTGCGGGTGAGAGATTTTAAAAAGAACAAAGGTCAGAAGTTCTACAGAGGTTCTGCCAGGGTGTTTGTGTGTGTGTGTGTATGCCAGTGTGCTAAAAAGGACACGAAATCAGAAGTCCTCCAGAGATTCTGCAAGGGTGAGTGTATGTGTGTGTGCGTGTGTAAAAAGACATGATTTCAAACCCACCCCAAAGATTCTACATGAGTGTGATTGTGCGTGAGTGTGTTTGTGTGGAAAAGGACACGAATCAGAAGACATCCAGAGCCTCTGCAAGTGTATGTGTGTTAATGAGAGTGCGTGTATGTGTGTTTGTGTGTGTAAAAAGGACACGAAGTCAGAATCCTTCTAGAGATTCTGAAAGTGTATGAATTTGAGAGAGAGAGTTTGTGTGTGTGTGTGTAAAAAGGACACGAAGTCAGAAGCCCCCTAGAGATTCTGAAAGTGTATGAATTTGAGAGAGAGAGTGTGTGTGTGTGTGTGTGTGTGTGAAAAAAAAAAACAAAATCAGAAGCCCTCAAGGTATTCTGCAAGGGTGTGCGTGCGTTTGTGTGTGTAAAGACACGAATTCAAGCGATACGGAGATTCTTTAGGCGTGTGTATGTGTGAGTGTATAAAAAGGACAAGAAGCCATAATCCATCT